>NC_141755.1:37020967-37324873 GCF_982258835.1 Parasteatoda tepidariorum
ACATTGTACTCATTATACTCTATAATTAAACTACTTTTAAGGCAATAAAATGCGTTTATTTTTATATTACAATCTAGTTCATAAAAAACTTATAGATTTCAAAACTTATAGAAAATATATAAATTCTTTAAATTTAGAACTAGATTTGTTTTTTTTTAATATTAAAGTATTTTTTTTTAATATTAAAGTATTTTTTTTAATATTAAAGCAGTTTTTTAATATTATTAGTTGACTATGAGAGAAAAATACAGTTTTTTAAAGCACCAAGAATCAACTTTTTTGGTTTCGCCTGAGGGCAAATCTTAAATGCATTGAAAATTAGAACATTCTTTCACCTGACTTAATTCACTTTAACGCGTCAACTTTTAGAGTGCGAAAAGGTAATAAACGTCTAGTAGAGGAAATACAAATATTAGTATTAGGATTCTGACTTCTTTCCATTTTATTTCATTTCGCGCCAACTGCTTGGCGACAGATTTAATAATATTTTGAAGAAATTTTTCATAACAATATAGTGTCACTCATTTCATTATTTACACAAGAAATATTTCCGCTTATTATTCTAACATTGCAGCCTCGGCTCTGAACTTGAGAAGATTTTCAATAAAGACTACCGAACGAATAGTAATTTATTCTTCCTTTGATTGACGGTAAATCTGAAAGTTGGGATAATAAATCTTCCACTGACAATAGTGATAAAGGGGTGATGAGATTTTTTCCGCCAAAAGAAAATATTTATTTTTACCTTGCTTCCATAAATTACGAGTTGGAACTGTTATTTATTTCATGAAGTGTCATTTAGTGATGTGATTAATAATTCGCCTTTTGCAATAAAGGTGTATTGTTATTAGAATTTTTTTTTCATTCGTAAAAATATTCGCATCTGGGAAAATCTCATTACGATGAAATATTGTTTCATCAAATGATTGCTATCTTTTTGATATTTGCAAAGGAAAGATCTTTGTACTTAAACATACTTTAATATTTTTTAGAACAAGATTTTTTATGGTTCAGTTTTGATGAATAAATTAAATGTTATATACAGCGTAAAGAATTAATTTTTTAACTCTTTTTGTAGTACAAAATTAAACTAAAATAATTTTATTCGAAATATTTTTAACCTTTGATTATATATTTTCAATTTTTTTCATACGTAAACAATCAGAAAGTTTAAAATGATTAGTTTGATTGAGTACTTGCAATGGGGTACTTGTGCTTCAAGAAGAAGAAGAACACAGATAACCACACTTGTGATCCATGACGTCAGCGCAGTAGATCGTTTATAAGCAAAATGACGTGTTAAAGTTGAGCTAAGTTTCTTCACATAAGTTAAAATGTTAATTAACGTGATATGAAATAAATACAGTGCCGTATCGCATGTTAAATTAATTGAAATATAATTGTTTCTCGTCTTAATTTTTTACTTAACTTAGATTTATTTTTTGTTTATGTATTTTATTGTAACTGTGCTGTATTTTTGTTTTGTGTACCTGGCAACTTCGATGCATAATTAGTTTGTTTATGTTCTGCATGGCCTTATGCCTGTCTTTGTGTTAAGTAAGAAATATATAATGAAAGAATCTTTGTGTAAGAATATGAAAAGTATAACTTAAAGAGAGACCATACTTGCGGGCTTGGCTCCCTCGAAATAGAAGGGGAAGAACAGTTGATAATGTAAGCACATAGACATTTCAACAACCAATCAGGATCAAGATACCCACACTACGTTACTTGCAGGTATCCCATTGGGTAATTGCAACTCGGGTTGCAGTAAAGTGAGTATGCCTAACCATGTAATTACTATCAAATTTAATTGGCGTAGGCTGTGGGCAACATCACGCATGTGTGTCAAACCTGATCGGCTTCTGAATCGACAAATGCCACGAATTACTGACAATGAGGTCACTTTCCGGTATCCAATTCCGAGCAATGAAAAATTCATTTTAAATAATAATATTAAAAAAAATAATCACCGGAAAATTAAAAATAACTAGGTACATTTTCTGTTCAAAATAAAGTTTCTTTTTAATAATTCCTAATCTCCAAATTACACTCCAAATTGGCAGAGTATGAACTCTTTTGCACTGCTACTCAAAGTAACATTTTAATATAAGCGTGATTACTAATAATTTTGCATTTTATTATTATCCTGAACAATTGCTGGTTTAGCCACTTTTTCTCAAATTTTATTGACTAAATTTCATTCATTGAAGAAGAATGATACGCTGCGTAAAACACTAAAAGCATCTGCGTTTAAAATAATTTTTAGTCGAACCCCATTAACGCGAAATCGCCTATACTCCGTTGCAAGTTAAGAAAAGGGCATTGTGATAAGGGATTTAAGTATTCATCCGCGACTGCAATTGCTGGTTTAGCCACTGTTTCTCAAATTTTATTCACTAAATTTCATTCATTGAAGAAGAATGATACGCTGCGTAAAACACTAAAAGCATCTGCGTTTAAAATAATTTTAAGTCGAACCCCATTAACGCGAAATCGCCTATACTCCGTTGCAAGTTAAGAAAAGGGCATTGCGGTAAGGGATTTAAGTATTCATCCGCCACTGCAAATAGTTCCGATTTATTTAGCAATTAAATTATATAATTATGCTTTCAAAACAATATAAAAGCTTTTAAAAGTTAAACTCTTCGGACAGAAATTTAATTCGTTCTATTTTTTATGAGCAAAAAGAAGGCCGTGCTACGTCGCTTCAAGAGTTGGCGAAGCTGATATTCGTTCTCGCTTGTAGCTTGGCATCCACTTAGATGCAAACAGGCTCTCTCCATTAGGATAATGCTTTTTTCTTAACTTGCAACAGAGTATAACGCGAAATATCGCTTTACATGAAATACATATTTCAATTAATAATATTTTACACGCTTAACATAAGTTTTCAAGCTTATTATCGTGTAACATGAAATGAAAGTGGACATGTAGATTTAATTACATAAAATATGAATAAAGTGCAAAATATTGATTTTGAGGAATGTTTTTTCTAATTTCCTTTTTTGGTAGAAGTATGCGATAGGCGAATGATGCTTATTGTGTAAGGAGATGACTCACGCTGATTTGACATCTACTTTTTTTGTAAGCACTTCTAAATCGGATCCATGCTATAAAAAATTGCTCAGGTGAAAAATTCAGGAAAGGAAGACTTACATTTTTATTATGATGCAAGATGGTTGATTTAAAAAAGATTTCCTTGCTAGTCATTGGAAAATCTGCCATGCTCCAATGCTTCAGAAATGCGAAACGTTACCTGTAAATTATTCATTTAGCAAAAAAGCCTGGAAAAATATAGAAATTTTTTCGCTATGTATCCGTGATTTAAACAAAATTATCACTGAAAAAAAATTGAAAAGTTTACTTTTCACTGGTCAATTGTAGTGCACACTCCAAAATCCCTTGATTAAAAGAGATTATATGCATATTTTTACCACCAAACACCTCAGCAAAAATACAACCTTGTAACCAGGGGATAGTGCATGGAAATGAATTATCGAGTAAAAGATAGTGAGTAAAAAGATTAGCTGTTATGCCAATAAAATTGAATTTTCGATATAACTCTTGGAAGTTATGATTTTGCTTAGAAAACCATTGAAAACTGTTTCTGCTGACACTTCTTTTTCAGACATTGTGGATTCAGTACAATTGCTAGAGAGAATGATACAGAATCAGTAGAAGAGGAGTCTGCATTTGATGTGATTCATGAAACTAAAAAGACAAGGGCATTTGAATGAAAATGATTTTCACGATCATGTAAATGTCTATGAACCTCAGCAAAAATACAACCTTGTAACAGGGGAGTACTAAAATACAGCCTTCAATCGCACTTACTTTTGATGCTATTTCTAAAGAAGACATTTTTTCCCAATGCCCATCTGGATAATGACCTAGGTCATACAGGCACCTGAAGGGCAGATTTGTTAGCCACTCTTTCAGGGGCACCGTATAAGGTGGGCCAACGTTGCTCCCACAGTAAGGACAGAGTACAGCGAAGGAAAGAACATCCATGTCTCGCCCGGGATTCGAACCCAGAACCTTTCTGATGCAAGGGCAGTTCCTTAACCCCTAAGCAGGCCGGTCGGCCTAAAGAAGACATAATTGCAGATATTTCAGGGAAAAAAAGGAAAAAAACGACGAATCTTCAGATGTGCAATCTTACCGACTGTTTCAATGGCTGGTGCTGTTGCATAGTTAAGAACTTTGGAAAATTTTCTCATTTAAGAAGTAAAGGCATCTTCTGCTATAAATTGTTTCGAAGAGGTTCAGTAATTCTGATATAAGAGTGAGAATCAAAATCAATTGCAGATTATCTCAGCTCGAAATAAAATGTATAAATTGTTGGTATGCTCATTATATTTTTCATTTGTTTTTTTTTCTCAATTAAATAGTTGAAAATTAGAGAAGAAGCTGAACTAAAATAATAACTTAAATGTAAAATTCACCAGACTGTCCCAACATCCTAAAAGTATTTCACATCAACATCCTAAAATCACAAAGATGAATACGGTGGGATTCAAACCCGCTACTTCCATGCTACAGTAGACGTCTCATTGTAATTATATTCTTTAACTTGTGCTATCTGTTATTCAATTTGACAAGAACTTATAAGAAAATTACCGTCATTTTATTGTTCCCATGCAGGCAGAAACATGATAAATTTTACCATATTCAGGCGAATTTGACCATGCCTTTTTTCTCAGTTTAGCTTCATGTTCAAATATATTTACTGAAGAAATCTTTCAATCAATATAAGATCATTAAACACAAATGATAACAAATATATTTGTAGCCAAGTCATAAACTATATTGAAATCTTAATTACAATAATCATTTGTTATATTTTATTACATTGACGTCATAATCTATCTCCTGAAACTCCGATCAAATGTATAAAAAGAGTGGTAAAACATAGATTCAAAATATAAACCATAGTATTTTTTTTTAATTAACCTAAATAGATATTAAAAAAATACTTGAGATAATCATGTTCAAAACAGCGGCGTCAATAGCTATTTTTTGAAACCTGAAAAGGTTTTAATTATCGACTATGTCAACTTTCATCTATCTAAAGGTACCTCAAGATAGAATCAAGTTAACATGTCTTATATACTAGTGAATTGGTATTTAATATTGATAGTGGTAGTTACACCACATTACTTCCCTTCCAGAATTTTATCTGTGATATAATTCGATAAACGAATACCACTAGTTGATTCATGCTGTTTATTTATTTTTATCATTTTTGCTCATTATATATTTTCCTGATTTTTGTTTTCTTTATAGCATTAACTCATAATTTTTTTCTTCTTCATTTTTTATTTTGTTTATATCATTTCTCTCATTATATTTTTTCTTCATTTTTTTAATAGCATTTCGCTCATAAATTGTTTCTTCGAGCAGTATATTTTTAAGCAAATCAACTGTTTAATGTGGATTATCCATCAATATTGGTTAGCTCTTATCACTTCCGCTGGTCACCATTGAAGGGATTTAATTACTGACTATCAACTATCATCTATCAAAAGGTACCTCAAGATAGAATCAAGTTAACATTTCTTTTATACTAGTGAATTGGTATTTAATATTCATAGTGGTAGTTACACCACAAACCTCTCAAGGATAAAAAAATATTAGAAATAAAATGTATTGCTAAAACAGGAATTTAAATGCAAAGAGTAGCCAATTACTTATTATAAAATAAACCACGAATTATATTATCATGTATAAGATAGGGGCATCAATAGCAATCTTTTCATATCTCTAAGTGCTACAAAAAGCGATATTAGAAATAAAATGTATCGCTAAAGCATGAGTTTAAATACAAACAGTTACCAACTACTTATTGCAAAATAAATCGTAAACTATATATAAGATACTGACATCAATAGCAATCTCTTTTAGTAGCTAAGTGTTACAAAAACAGGATAAAATGCTTCTCTAAAACATGTGTTTAAATGAAAACAGTAAGCAGTTACGCATAACAAAATAAATCATGAACTATATAATCATACATAGGATATTGAAGTCAATGGCAATATTTTCAAGTCTTTAAGTGCTACAAAGAGAGTTATTAGAAACAAAATGTATCGCTATAAAACAGGAGTTTAAATGCAAACAGTAACCAATTACGTATAACAAAATAAATCACGAGCTACATAATCATATATAGGATATTGACATCAATAGCAATCTTTTCGAGTCTCTAAGTGCTGCAAAAAGAGTTATTAGAAATAAATTGTTTTGAAAGAACTATCCTTTTACTTTAAAGCATACTAGCGAAACAGCTGTAGCCAATGGGTTAACCATGAAACAGCACGGCAATTTCAGAAGACCAGAACAAGCAGTTTGATTTATATTTTTTGGAATTATGAATATTCTTGGTCACGTAGTATTTTTATCCCATTAATGGAATTTCATTTTATTGCGTATTTGTTTCCTTCAATTCCTACTTCAACAATAAAAAATGAATTTTTCTTTGTAAACCCATTTTGAAATGAAATAGTTTACTCTCGGTCAACACAATACGCAACTTTAACTCCATACAACTTTGTTTCGAATTTTATTGTTGTTGATTTTTATTTCCGATGTGAAATATTGGTTTCTAGATCTAAGCCGAAAAATGTTTGAAAGAATTTAAAAAGGAGGAAAAAAAAATCAGTTTTATTTTCTAAAATTGTTGCGTGTAGTTTTGAGTTGTTTCATTTCAAACAGCTCGATCACACAGTTTCTTATAATAAAATGGAAAAGCTGAACCTGACCATTTTTTCTTTATCCTTACTCAATTTTTTTATGCCAACGCTTTCGCCAAGAACACTCAAATTTTTTTTTTTCTCAGAGGAAAAATAGAACTTAAAAAAAGGGTATTCGGAAAGATTCATAGAAAGAAGTGAAGAAATATACTTTTTTAGCTATCTCTTGTAAGAAGAGGTATAAAATTGTCTTCCTTGTTTTTCTGTTCTTCTCAAATTCTGAAATTCTTTCTAAAGAAAACTTAACTTCTAAAGTCACGTAGATTGATGATGGTCAATCAATGATTTGCCAAAGTAGTTTCAATCTTTCTAAGTTTGGTTTTGGTAGTTACGTAGTTTTTTATTATTATTTTTTTCTAAGTTCATCATGTTCTAAAATATTAAATGACATTTTTACAGTTGTGGCAGTTTTTGTGTAAAACGTGATAAAATGATTGAAGCGATTATTAAAGCCAGATAAACAAGAATAAGCTTATTTATAATTTTCGATGAGCGATTCGCGAGCGAAGATTCAACCAGAAAGGAATATAGCTAAAAGGAAAAATTTTAAACATAACTTACTTTTTAGTTTCTAATTCTGAAAGTTGGATAAACTAACAATAAATCTATAATATGGAATATCATAACACTTTTTTGTTTGATTAAAGTTTCTTTTACACCGGCACTTCAAGAATTATATAAGATTTTAAATTTTGTCTTAATAATATTGGTTTGAGCACGTGAGCAGTCCAGTTATTATTCCATCTAAGGCAACAAGTCCAGTAATTATTCATCTAAAGTAACAAGTCTAGTAATTGAATAAATAATCTTAGGAAACTGAAGCAGTAAGATAATACTTGATTAAAACCTTGATTCGTTTCAAAAATATGCGAATTGGAAATAACAGTCGACATGTTTCAAGCACTCAAAAATTTGAATCTATTTTAAAGACTTGCCAAACGCGAAAGAGAGGAAACAAAAGTCATATGAAATATAAAACGTAGAGTTGCCAAAGTAAAATATTAAAAAAAAAAAACTGAAAAATCACAGCAGCCGAGAGAGGATAAAATATCTCACCACCTCACTATAACTCTTAAAAATGCATTTCATCATGATTTGTCCCACTCGGCTCCTGTGGTTTTTCTTGTTCTTTCTGGTTCTGTTTCTCCCCTTTATTTTTCCATTTTCCTCGGCAACTTTTATACTTTAAATCGCTTTTGTTTCTTCTCATTCACTCCTGGTAGTCTTGAAAATGGGTGCCTATTTTTGAGAGCTTTTAACATGCTTACTGTTATTTCCAACGTGTGTGATTTTAAAGAGAATGAGGTTTTTAATCAAATAAGCCTTGTAATATCCATCTAAAGCAACAAGTTCAATAATTATCCATCTAACTCAAGCCATTTTCTTGAATCCTGCAGTCTAAGCAAGATAAAAAAAATTTTTAAACTCTTAAATCCTGAAATTATGAAAATAAAGTTATAATCTTGCAACTAAAATTAATTAACCTTTAATATATTTAGTTCTTTGACAAATATTAAAGCTATGCTTTTACATTTTATATTCATTCTTTTTAAATACTGTCATTTTATTCATAAAACGTTATCAATTTTTCTCTCTGTCTTTCATTTATTTGCTAGCAGAATACCAATTCTTCGGGGTTGAAAAAAGTAAATAATCAATAAATCGTTATTAATCAACTCTACGAAATTATGCACAAAACTGAAAAGTTTATAACCACACAATTAATTAATAATTCTAAAAACGGTTACAATGATTGCAAATTCTTAAAACTTATTATTCTTTATTGCCCTTACCGATGGTTTAATGTTATCAGATTAAACGAAACACCTTTTTAGCAATTCATCCCATGGAAATAATGATTATCTGTATTCAGTATTATTTGTCATGATGATGTTGCTCGAAGTTAACTCATGATAGCCAAAATCCACCACAATCAAGAAATTTTCTCTTCTACATTGCCCATTCAGGGGGGGGTTTCCATAGCATCTATATTGAAATTACACAGTATTGGTGTAATTTGAATCTGTGCAAAATATACTAAGATAATGCTACTATATTTAGTACCCATTGAAGTTGCCCAATTACTTAGTACATAGTAGTACCTATTACCAAAGTTACTTACGCATCGTTAGGTCAATGATAGTACCACGATTTTTACATTTCCCCAAAATGAATTAGTTTTCTTTCTCTACTAAATTTGTTATTAAGTACATAGCGTGAATTTTTTCAATTAGTCTTGATTACAAACTTAAATAAGCATCCTTGGCATCAATAATAGCGTAGCAATATTTTATGTTTCTCCTAATCGAATAAATACCATTTCTTCATTAATTTTACTATATAGTTCATAAATTGTTTCAATTAGTACCTATTTTATATTTTATGACCGTCGTTGAACAGCCGACCCAATTTCATGGGTTTACGACTACTAATGTTCAACTCCGTATCCTTGTAATTTTGAACCAATCCAGAAGACAAGGAAACTCCTGGATCAGTACCCCCGGAGGTATTGGTTTGTTATGGGAACATGGAGGACTTTGAGACTCGACAGATTTAACGTGCATAAGTCACCATTTACTACACGGGGAGACTTCGGCAGGCGAGGATCGAACCCACGACCTCTTGGACATGGGCCCAGCACCCTATCGACCAGGCTATCCCGGCCTAATTAGTACCTATTGTCAAAATTAATTATGCCTTATTAGTTCAACGTTTCTCTCAAATGAATTAGTTTTTATTTCTCTAACGAATTGTTCATATGTTACGCTATGTACTGAAGCACATAGCCATAACCACTTGGAGTAACCTTCTAGTATAACCTTCTAGTAGGTGTTCACATAGCGTATAATTTTTTAATTAGTCTCGCTTACTAAACTTAATTAAGCATCATTGGTGTCAATAATAGCAAGACGATTTTTTACATTTTCCTACACAAATAAATTCCATTTCTCCCTTAATTTTGCTATATGTATTTAGCTTTTTTTTCTATTGGTTCCAATTGCCAAAATTAATTAAGCATCATTGACGTCAATAATAATGCAAACTTTCTACTTTTCTCCTAAATGATTGCATTATAATTAAAAGCTTACTTACATTTGATTATATGATCAGAAATATTTAGCGATCATAAATAATTATGTTTATTCTCATTAAAACAAAGATTGCGTACATGTCATTAAGTTTAATCATCAATGCACAAAATTTAGAATTAAAGAAATGATCTGTGTTGGGACGAAAAATTAGTTTTCGGTGTGTGTAAAGGATTAGGTTAGGATTGCTATATTTGGCAGTAATATTTGTTAATGTATGCTAAACTAAGCACTTTTATCAATGCTAAAAGCTTAGTTTGAAAGTGTTTAAAATTCAGATGATTTACATACAAGAAAATTTTAGAAATCACAATGTGCGATGAACACCAACTCTTTAAGAAACGTCAAAAATAACTTTCCTCCAATATACCACTCATGGTACATGTACCATGAGTGGTATATTGAAGGGCTTTTATTTAATAAGTGTTAAACACAAGGAAATATTTTGAATAAGAAAAAAGGTTCAACGCAAATGCGTTCATACGCTTTTTCCGCCCTCAACATACTTTCAGTTCTTTGCATGAACTCCATTTATGTAGATTTTCATCTTTCCCATTACGGAACTGATTTATGGCAATATGAGAATTTAAAAAAAAAAACAGTTTTTTTACAGTTGATAGTTATTTGATAGTCTTCCCCTGACTGGGAAGATGGTGGTGTTCTTTTTTTTTTTATATATACTTGACATTTTATGCTGAAGGTGAATGAATGTAAAGAATAATGATGAGTGAAGTTTTCATCATTCTCATGAATCCGTGATTGTTTAAGGGGAATTGGTAGGGCATATATCAATAGTGCTAAAATTGGCCTTTTTAGATGTAGTTTTCCTAAGAAACTACTTATGATATCTCTTTGAAATTTTGGGGAGGATATTTAAGACTATATCAGTTATACGCTGTGATAATCTTTTAGTGTTAACAGGAATACTTTCTGATTGGTGAAATATTTTTGCTCGGAAATGATGAAATTTTAAGAAATTGAAAGTTCTTTGTTCATAATTTTCTTAAAATAAATTCTGCCAAAGATATGTATTAACAGTTATTAAAGTGTAAGCATTTGTGAATATTCCGTGAAAAAAAAACTGAAGCAAGATCTTGTTTAAATGCTGAGATATCGGAAAAAGGTTAGTTTTAGCATTATTGGTATATGCCCAACCGACTCCCCTTAAATCTGATTCTGAAGGCATACATTTTTAAGAAGACACGATATTGGAATTTCGAAACTAAATTCAAATTTTGCCAAAAGTTTAAAAAGTTTGCTCCAACGTGCCAAATTTGCACGTATTCCTGATGTCTAATATGTAATTTTGAATGAAATGTAATTTTGAATGAATTTTTTGTTAACTATGTCTCGTAATTTCCTACAGTCCAGTTTCGCCATTTTCTTGCTTTAATTTTTTAATTAATTGCTATTCGCTACTTTATTTTTCTCCGCAAGTGGAAATTCTACTGAATAACAGGTATTCCTTTAATTTTCATTTATTCCCTTTGCATTCATTTATTCCCTTTGTATACTTTAATACATGATAAATTACCTTAAAAACTAAGATTTTGCTTTAATTAACAAGTGCAAAAGTTTGTGATTATATTATGAATGTAAAAACAATGAATATGGAAAATTAACAGTTTGATTGGTATTTAAACTAATCGATTAGGTTTGAATTACTTTGGAGATTATAAATTTACTACTGATGGTTAATGATTTAATTTTTGCAGTCGCCCACTGTTTTAACCACTTACAGATAATATTTCATTTAATAAGCGAGTTAATAATAAATTAAATTAAAATTTATCCTTTAAATTTACTTTTTGTAAGAATATTTTATATTCGATATTTCTAAAAAAAGTATTTCATGTACACAAATTTAAATTTTTCTATTAGTTATATAACGAAATATGTGGAAGACATTTTTATGTCGATGAAATATTAAAAAAGTAAGATGAATATTAAAAATACGTGTTTAAATTTATGCGTTGAAAAAATCGTTTATTAATTATAGAAATATATTTCTTTACTCATAAACTTGAATTTGGTTTCATGATAAAATAATAAGCTATCTAGATATTTACGCTTATATTGAAAAATTATTAGTTAAAGTAAATTACAAATTTAGTATAATATGTCGCGTAATAATCATTAGATTTGTAGATGTTATACAAATTGAGAAAAAAAAACGTTATTTTTCTAGAAATTATTTTTTTACGTTAAGGGTTCCTTTTAAGGATCTCTAAGGATTTTTCGATATTTTTCGGTCAATATGAATAAAAGGTAGGCTAAAGTAAGTTATATTTTTTTTTGCCGTGAAATAAAATTTGGTTGATCATATCATTAATAAAAGTAATATAATTAATAAAAGTAATCATTAATAAAAGTAAATTTCATTAATAAAGGTAAATTTCATTAATAAAAGTAATAGGAAATTTTAAAACTCTAAAAATATTTTATTAAATCTAATTTCTATGAATAATTAGGATAAATCTGAAGCAAATTTTTCAGTTTCGTTCTTTTAGGAAATCAATCCAATTACTTATAAATTACTAACAGTTTCTAAAAGAAAATATCGAGTTTTCAATATCCTCATTTTAGGAAACAGATGTTTGGTTTTCATAACAGAGAGTGATTGCTATTGTTTTAAATTTTGTTACTTCGAAGCCATTTAAAAAGATATCAGTATGTGAAATGATTACTTTAAACTTAGCTGCAAAAATTTTATTTAAAAAGTTTTTTATTCTTTAATAAGATGATTACTCAACGCAATTTATATCTGTTTCCATATAAGTCTTCCAATATGTGGATTAGTTTTAATGATTTCATTAAAGAAATGGAATTTAGGATATTTAAAATCTTGTACAAAATTAAGAAAAAATTAGAGTTCAAATTGCATATTTACTTTTATGCTTTTAAAAATGATACTTGCCTTGTTAATGGAGAATTTATTTTAATTGACTTCCTTCTTGGAGTCTAATTTAAAATTATAACTTGTAGGAAAAAGGTTATAAGCCTTAGATAAAAATAAATGTATTTTGTAAATTGACTTTTTTGAGATGATAAAATCGGCCATTTTAACTCAAATATGTTTAATTAAACATATTTATTGCATATTAGGAAATTTTAGAAATACGGATCGTTAAAAAATGCATTATTCCACTATTTATTCCTTTTAGCACTACTAATTGTACGTATTGAAAATAAGATAAATATCATTAAACCTGTTCAAGATGTTTGAGTATTATAGTAAAAAATTAACATAAAACATAACATTTTCATAAAATGTGATCAAAATATAATCAAATATGTCATTTAACTGCTGTGAAAATGTAATGAGATAAACAATTTTTTTTAATGATAAGAATTGTTTTTTTGTCTCTCGTTATGTTTCAATATATTTTTCTACTATATTTTCTCATCCACCATTTAAATGTTTGTGACATATGATGCTTCAAAAAGTTATTAGTTGTTTTTGTTCAGCAAGCATAAAACGGCTTTTCTTCACTTACACTAAAAAATTAGTGTATCTCAACGTCAAAAATGGTGGTAGCTATTTTAAAGTCAAAGTAATGCAATGAAACACCATACGTGATTTTGCCCTGATTTACCCCCTTTGGCCACTGTGGTTTTTCTTGTTCTGTTTTTAAATTTTTTTTCACTCTCGGCTACTGCGGCTTTTCCAGTTTTGTTTCTCGCCTTCATTTTTTTTATTTATAGATGGCAAATTTTCATTCTATATTTGAAATTACTTTTGTTTAATCCCCACCACGTCTGGCAGGTCGTGGAATTAGGTGCCTGTTTTTGAGAGCTTTAAAAATGTCGAATGCTTTTTCCTATTTATATTTTCGAAGCGAATTGTTTTTAATCAGGTAATGCCATATTGAATTCGTGGAGCTAGGTGTTTCACTATTCCCTGATTTTACCCTGATTTGTTTTCTCGGTCACTGTGGTTTTTTTTTTCTGTTTTTTTTTAAACTTTTTTTCTCTCTCAGTTACTGTGGCTTTTCTAGTTTTGTTTCTTACCTTCATTGTTTGATGACAACTTTTCGTTTCATATTTCAAACCACTTTCTACTCCTCTACGTCTGGCAAGTCTTAAGAATATGCTACTTTTTTTTGAATCCTTGAAACATGCCGACTGTTATTTCCATTTAATATTTAGTTTTCGGAAATGAAAATAATTTTCGTATGGTGTGAATGCGAGAAAATCTGGCGTAATCTTATTCCATTTTAAATCTTAGATTTAAATTACACACTAAAAATTCCATAGAAAATCTGTTTTTTTTTTACTCGAAATAAAGTGTTCCTTCATACAATTTTTTTATTTTTTGCTGTTGAACATCATTTTTGGAGATAATAAATACACTACTGTTTTTCAACTGTTTACAGCGTCACTGATAAATAAAAATATGTCAGAAACTTTAGAATGAAACAGCTTCAAATCTTATACTATAAATATTTTATTGCTTGCATTTGTTAAAGAAAACGTTGGATGGCAAAACCTAGACAAAATTAACGGAATGTTGGATAGGAAACAGAAAAATATGAAGTTCGTTAAGTGGACATATTTAGTTTCACATTTTACGTATCTACGGATGATTTTACACGCATCTGAGAAAGTTTATTTCCAATTAAAAATAATTATTTCAAATTATATCATTTTCTGAAATTGTTTTTTTTTCCAATATTGATTTAAAATGTCATTTTCGAAAGCATATTAATATCTAGATAAATCACACCGGAAATTTTTTCGGTATTTAAGTACTTTTCACGCTGAAATAAAAATGTAAGCTATATTAAATTGAATAACCATTAGCTATCTAATTATTTGAAAAACCATATAAGTAATAACTATTAATTTATTTTTGGTTAATTACTAAATAAATTACTAAATTATATTTACTCCTCTTATATTCAATAAAAAAAAATAATGCGTGGAGTCCCTCTACGCGGAAGAAGTTAAACTTCGCAACGTTAATTGTAGAAGAATCAGCAGTCGTAGAAGTATCCCTAGTTCTATTCAACGACTCTTTTTCCTGCTCCGCTCGCTTTTGTGCTCTGTAATCACGGTAATATTGTGCATTTTCCCTCGTGAACCTCTTGAACTAGTGGAAGTGCTTGTGGTTGCCTCATCGTCTCGCCGTGGAAAATGTATTAATAATGTATGCGAATGCGTCATAATATAATTTCAGAAAGGAAACAATCAATTGATATTCACAAGAGACGTACCTTGACATAACCTTAAATCCGTCGCATTGTCCGTGGGATTGTTTTCACTCATTTTCTGCAATTGTTATCCACTTAATTTGAAAATAAAAAAATACTACCCTATTAAATTATATGTGTATCAAGACAAATTAAAAAAATTTTTTATAGAAAAATAATTCGCGATCGCAACGCTCGAGTACGCCGTCTAGCGGGAGCCTGTAAATATCAGACATTAATTTATCACGTTTTCATTTAGTTCCATCAAAATCATTGACAGAATCAGACGCCATTTTTTAGCAGCAAATAAGAAACAAAATTTCCAAAAGGAAAAGGCCGAAGAACTTGAAAAAAATCTCCAGAATATTAGTAAATCTTTCAGGAACAGAACACGCCAAACATTTGAAGAAAAATTCCTCGATAATTTTTAATTTCTATTATCAACAAACTTGCAACTGATGACTTCCGATTTCGGATACTGTTACCGATGTGTGTATTAAGGTAAAATGCATTTCTTCTGTCTTCAATTCATTACGAATTAAAGTGAAGTCAACATGCTTTCGTCATTCCAGTGAATAAATATGAATTCAGAACATACAAAATTGTAATAGTTATAGCATATTCTTCTTCGTTATAGAATAGTATATATTTCTGTATCCATATAATTCGGAAAACAGCAATAAAAAATTATCCACGTTACTTGAAATAGTGCCATTTTTGCTGATTCTTAATTAATTTTTTTATCGTTTTCTTGGTAAGTATTTTTTAGTTTTGAAAGAATAAGTTCAACCAGAATTCAGCTATTTCGTTTTTAGCTACACATTCAAATTCATATCAATTATAAAATTTTGCTGTGTAGTATGTTATCTAAAAGTAATGAAGGGATAAACTATGTATCTATTATTTGAGAATAAAGTTTTCAAACAAGGAACTTTTCATTTTGGAATCCTCCGGGAATTATAAATCAGGTAAGTGCAATAATTTTTACAATAAAAAATTTGCTTGTAAATATTTTTTTTCATTTGATGATAGTTCTCTACAGAATGCTTTTTTACGTCTGATTAAGAACTATAAGAATAATAAAAAAATAAACAATATGAAAGTTTTTATTTCAATGTAAAGAATTCTTAAAATCGTTTATTTATCCTAAGAATTCTTTATTTTCCGTTTTTTAGTTTATAATTTTTTGATAAAAATTGTTTTCAAAATACTTTTATTGAAAAATTAAATGGTATAACATTATGTGTTTATGTATACTTCTTGTATATTCCAACGTTTGAAGTAATATGATTCAGAAAAGTATGAAATAAAAATTCGGTACTTACGTATTAACTCCACCGCCGCTACAGATTTGGCGGTTTTTAAGTGCCGCCAATCTATACTTAAAATTTTTGCGACAATTCATAAAATAAAACACTTTATTTAAAATCAAAATAGTCAATCGGATTTCGGTGGAAAATGAGCCGATTTAGAGTTTAGCATAGGTTCAAAACAATCATATCGCCATATGAACTCTGATAAATAAGATTCCAAATGAAATAACATTTCCAAAACGTACGTTTACCAAGATAAAGTTTTATGTTGTGGGAATTGGTACATTTTCGTTTTTTCGGTAAAATATTTCCCTCCTGAAAAAATAAAATTGCATCTTGTTTTGTTTTTGGCAAATCCCAAAGACGAATTTTCGTAGCACTAAAAATGGCGACAAAAAAGAATTGTTATTTTGTTTTTGTTTCGTCAGCATTCTTTATTTTACGTTTCTTAGTTTCTAAATAATGATTTTTATTGAAACTTGAAATTTTTTGATAAAAATTGTTGTCAAAAAACTTTGTTTAAAAAATTAAATTTCATAAAATTATGAGGCTTATGTATACTTTTTGTTCATTTTAATTTTTGAAGTAATATGATTTTTAAAACTATAGAATGTAAAGTTTAAATGGGCCTTTCATGTTATATCATTAAATTTAGTAATACTATTCCTCGGGCATTAGGTTTTAACTCTTATAAGAATATACATATTTTTTTCTGTTAATGTACAAATATTTTTCCGATGTATTTTGGATGTTCCTTCTCTAATAAAAAGAGATACCATTTTGTTTTCATTTGCATAAGAAATAATATCAAGCATTTTTCTTTTTTAAATTTAATTAGCCACAATAAAGAAGGAACGTTGCAATTTTACGTGCTACATTAACGACGTCTCTAGAGTAAATGAATGACTGTTCATATAGAAATCGCAGGTATTAGTCTCATACAACAACGCCCCCTATAGTTCGTTGCAATCGCGAATACTTTTGTGACTTTTATTTTCTTTATGCTAGTGAGAACCAAAACAATATGGAAATGAATGAGGGAAAACTTGATCCTACCACGTGATTTCCTTTCCAATAAAAATGTAGCGTTAAACGTTTAACGCAACCTTGTTGGAAGTCGCATAAGAAGTATAACTTCAAAAACTTTCAAATGCCTGGACTTTTTTTGTATAAATTGGATTAAATTGAGCTTAAAAGATATTCTAATTAACTAGTGAATAAAAGTAATTAAGGTAATCATTACAATTAATTAAGTTAAATGTGTAAATTATTGTTTTCTGTGACATGTTTTATATAGTGTCGAATAATATATTCATCATTTTAATGCATTCCAACTATTTTTACACATAGCTGTCTTCATTAAAGCATTTCAAAAGCAATTTAAGCCAACGGGAACTACAAAACCACTTCCAAAAAGCAATTTGACACGATTATTTAAAACCAATAACTTATCATGCTGGAAATAAATAAAATTAAATTAACTCCAAAGCAATAAAATCTACTATATTGTACTTATTTTTCTTTTTACTTGTAGCAGAGAGTGATCTTAAATCATTAAATTTTATGTAAGCAGAAAAAGAAAAATGCGAAGTTGTAATCCGAATAAGTTGTAAATCTTTAGGATACACCTTTGTACTTAGTGTTAGGGCTATATATCTACTGTATTAGATTTTTGCTTTCTTTTATACTTTCAGAATAATCTGGTTTAAGACATCCTATTTTTTTCGCAGTTTATTTATTTACTGCTGTTTTCGCAGCTTTTGGTACGGACGATATCAAAAGCAATTTTCGAAAAACCATGTAAAAGATATTTAATGCATCCATGCTGGTCGTTACTATCAAGATCGGTTGCCAATAGCCATAAAGCATTTTCTTAGGTCTAATCTGAGAACTGGATTCTTTTTGATTTCTTACTGTTCTCTCTGGAATAAACAGGGAAAATGTTATGGAAAAAGACATACATATTACGCAAAATTCTAATTATAAATAAAAATTTGCAATTTTTTTAAAAAAAATTATTATTTTTTTAATAAAAATTAATTTTTTTATGTCTAAACTTAGAACTTGATTATTTTCTGAAATTTATTTTTACTGTTTGTTGTCTTGTCATAAACAAGGAATATGTTTTAGAAAAAGATATACATATCGCGCAAAATTCCAGTTATAAATGAAAATGATTAATTTTGCTTTTTTAAAATTATTAAATTTTTTTTTAATCAAAAATTAAATTTCTCAGGTCTAATCTGAGAACTGCATTTTTTTTATATTTTTTATTTCTTAACGTTCTCTTTAGCATAAACAGAAATGGTGTTTTAGAATGAGACGTACATATTGCGCAAATTCCTAATTATTAATGCAAATAGTTAATTTTGTTTTTAAAAAATAACTAATTTTTTATTACAATTTATTAGTTTTTATTGATAATGTTTTATTTATTGCTTAATAAAATTATCCCTATTTTTCTTAAAAATTAAATTAGTTAATAAAAAAATTGCTCTTACTAAAAAGTTACATATGAAATGATAAAAGTACTTCTAAAAACTAATAAAAATACTATTGAAGTACTTAAAAAACTACTTTTGAATTTAATAATAATACATAAAAAGAGGAAGAAAAGGAGGAATATTCCCTAATAAGTTTCTTTAAATGAATAGTTAAATAGCTTCAATCAAAACATGCAAAAAATACAGACTAGTTTATAGTTATAATACCAAATTACTTCTTTGTCAATACTACTATTCTGATGTGCTCTAATTTTGATACATTCCAATTCTGATATATTCTAATTCTGATGTATCTAGTTCTGATGTATTTTATTTCTAATGTATTTTATTTTTGATGAATTCTAATTTCGACGTATTCTAATTCTGATGTATTTTATTTCTAATGTATCATAAAATATAGAAGCGTTGATGTTGCTATGATGTTATCATATTTTTCTTTAGCTGATTATTATTAGTTACATTGTAATTTTCCACTTCTTTCAGCAAAATGTTTAGACTCACCACTCGAGTTAACTAATTCTCTAGTTTCATATCCTAGTTTTCATATCACAGTTTCAAACTTTGTTGAATGCCAGCTTTATGGTCACAGCAGTTACGTCAATGAACTTGTTAGAAATTTGTTGATGTATATTGATTTCTTGCTTAGTTATGGGTTTCTTCCAATATTTAATCGAGTTTATTTTTCTCACAGAAGCAAGAAAATTTCGTATGAAATTGTTACTTACATAATAAAATGGGAAATTTGTTTCTTGGTTTTGCATTGTCTTATCAGCTTTAAAACTCGTTAAAACTTTCGCTAAAGTTCCTTAAATATTTTATGAAAAATATTTTATAGACACATCAATAAATCGAAGAACGCTTATCCTACATTTAAAATTAAAACGAATGCATTAAACATAATACGATCATTTATGCTAAAAAATGACCTACTGTTTTTTATTTTTTTAGCTTAGAATTTTAGCACTTTTTTCCCACATTTTTTTGCCAATAATCTAAATTCAACATTATTAAATACGCTTTAATACACTGTAAATCTCGATTCAGGTGTGTAAACAGTTGTAGGATCTTAAATTGTTATCTTAGAAACAAAATCTCCCAATAATTGTATCGAAATTTCAGTGAAAAATAAAGTTAATTGATCCAGGGAAAGCACATCAGGTTTTTACAGTTAATGTCAGTAACTTTTTAACCTGATGAATTCAGGATTAGTTAAGTTTTCATTGCTGAAGTTTTCATTTTCTGTACATACATTACAAACTACAGAAACCACATTCACTATAAAACTATAAGATATAGATAATACATGGAAACTTAACTATTTTAATCTTTTATGTTGTGACGATATTTTTAAGTCCTACAAATATTATTTTCATGTAGCAGAAGAAAGGAACAATATATCCTAATGGAATTCGTCTGTTCCCTCGATATGACTTTCCGTTCATCATTACTAGTTGACAGTTGACATCACACGATAATTTGAAGCTGAAGATCATGTATGGGAGTATTTATTTGTTTATATTTTAATCAAAGACGTCATTTTATGATTCTTTTATTTCATTCTTCAATATCCTTCCTCAATTTTCAGATTTCTATGGAGATCAATTTTAAAGAAAACATTTCTTTTTTCTTGATTTATTAATATTTTCAACTAGCTATGAGACAAAGTATTAAATTTTTAACTATGATTAAAATTTCAAAATGAGTCCTAAATTAAAAATTCTGAATAAAAAGAAAATGAAAAATTAAAGAAAATACATTAAAAAATAACAATTAAAAAAATTATCTATAAAAATATAAAATGGAAATTATTTTATAGGACAAAAAAAACCCGCTCATTTTTGATGATTTTTTAAATATTTCTTAAATAACGTTAAATACCCATTTATACTCCATACTTTATAGAAACCAAACTAAAACTGACTTCACCATAACTTCAAACTCATAATAAATTAAAAATACCAAAAAGTTTTAAAAAAATAGTGCATTATTTTGTCTTGCAATTAAGAAAATATCATTCCCAGACCAAAAACTAATTTTTATGTTGCTTTTCCATGAGATGAAGATTTATAATATAAAAAACTCAAACAATTTCGTATTTCATGGCTTTATCTTTTCTATATAATTTAAAATGATGGAGACCCTAAGATGCAATTTTTGCCAATAAATAGAGGGCGCTAAGGGCTTGGTGCAATGGGAAAAGATAAAGCGCTAGATTAAATCTCAATTTAAGTGAAAAGTTTTTTTCAACCTTTCTTATTTTTTTTCGTACTTCCTACTTCAGTTAAAAGAAAACTTGTGATGTTTTTTTAAATAAAAAAAAGATTGACTTCTTAATTGATTTCTTCCCAGATAAAATTGGATTCTTATCTTTTGACTTCTTAACTGGAAAAAATAAGATATTAAAAGGAAAATTACTGTATTGTAAGGAATTTACACTTTTTTTAACGAAAAGAACTCTTTAGGCATTTAAATATTGAACAGTATGAAAAAAATGTCATGCAAAACATTATTTAATTATCCAGATAAAAAGGGAAACGCGTCGCATTACTTTTTTAAATAGCTTTAAATTCTTAAAAAAATTACATATAGTTAAAAATATATTGTCAAAATTATATAGAGAGTTCTTAAACATATTCTATATTATATTCCTTTTTAACATAGAACAATGTATCATTATAATATTACATTGTAATTGAGATTAAAAGTAATTTGTATAAAATGTACAAATACTGTTCATGGGGTATCCTGGTTAACACTAAATCTGCTACGGTATGGAGGGTAAGAAAACTAATTGCATCAAAGACTATCTTCTTTTGGATTGCATGAAAACTAATTGTATCACAGACTATCTTCTTTTGGAAGACAAGAAAACCAATTGCATTACAGACTATCCCTTCGGAAGGCAAGAAAAACTAATCGCGTCATAGACTACTTTCTTTTGGTGGGCAAGAAAAACAAATTGCGTCAAAGACTATCTTCTCAGCATTTGTAATAAATAACTAAATAGTTCAAGTACCCATCATTATATTTTGGTTTTTAACTTATAAAAAAATTGTTTCCTTTTATTAATATAGGAGTCTTCAACCTTCTGCGCCATATATGCCAAATAAAATGGGCATTTACTAACATAGCCTTTATTTAATTAGGCTTTCCTTACCTGTTGGCTGAAAACATTTGATGCAATAAATACATAAGTGGCATAAAATTGGTGTAAAAGTAGGTGAAAAGGCGTAAAATTGGTTGTGGCATAAAAGTAACTTATCAAAACCAATTTAATGTATTTCAGAATTATTATAAAAGAACAAAGACTATGAAGTATATTATAAAATGTTAAATAATAGACCATATTAATGACATTGCTAATGTGTTATTATTAAATAAATTATCAATTACAACCTCAGAATATTATTTATTCGTTATTTGCGTAAATGACAAAGCTTGGCTGAAATCATTAAGTTTCATCATCAATGCTTCAGCAAAGTGTCATCAATGAGTCATTAATGTAATTAGTAATTTATTTGCCTCAACTATACTATTTATAATCCATTTTATTCGCACAAAAAAGAATTCAAAATGAAGGGAAATTTTATTTTATTTTTAAATTTTTTTGTTTTGAACAAGTTTATCTTTAAATACAAATGCCACTAGATCTAAATTATGTCTTGAAGTGTCCGGCTGAATTATGCATCCCTTCCTTTAGTGCATTTTTGCATATCTTGTGCAATCATGTGTACCCGTGCTTTTTAAGAGACAGTACGTTTCTCAATAAACTTTTCCTTTAAAGATAAGTTTTTTTAATGCCAATAACAGAGCCATGATAATTTTCTAAGTTGAGTTGTAAACATCATTCTTTCTTCTGCATTCTTTACTTTCAAAAGTAAAAAAAAATTGACCTTTTATATCAAATTTGTTACATGTATATTTTCTGTTATGAAATTTAATATTTGTCTGATTGCGTGAGCGTCGTAGAAAAATTTGCATTTATAAAGATAGTGCTACAGATAAATTCTGCTACTTGGCAAATACGTATCCTACAACACCCATTGAAGTCAGAAAATATTAAACAGTAGTTACAGGGCTGAACAAAAAATGGGTTAAAGGCTTGCAGATTCTTTATATGAATATACGGACCGTGCAACGGGATTTCGTATTAAACAGTTTTGAAGTTTCTGTGTCAATTGTCTCAACCAGTTCAGTGACGGTGTTTTTAGGCTCTAAATATTTGCCGGAGAAAGGTTGGGATGCCAGCTTTATTTGCGCTCTGCAGAGCGTTTCTGATATGCTCCATAGAATTGAGGTTAGGAGAGTTTGCTGGTCAAATCATCTGACGAATATCTTCACATTCCGGAATACAATATATGCGATCACACATTGCCGCTGATTAAAATAAAATCACAAGAGAATGATTTATGCAATTTGTAATAAAAATTAAACTAAATTGTATTTTCTGGCACATTTCCGCTATTGTAATTCACCATACAATTTATCATCGAGTTTTTAGCAAATAGAATCTTAAACATACGCATGACTTGCATTTATTCAAACTTATAAATGTGCCTCATCTTATAAATTCTTTATGCATTTCTTTTTCAGTCATAAATGATTACTGCACTGCAAGATACAAATATTTCCACCTCACCAATGACAACAATGCTGCTATTGTCGGGGCAAAATTATGCTACCTCGTTTCCCCTCGGGGGAACAATTCATGTCACTCCAGATTAGGATGATGGTAAATTATTTAGCATCATTCCGGTATCTGTCGCCATAATCAAACGTTTCTTTGTAAGTAGATTCGGCCTCTTGTTTCTTTTCTATTAAGAGTTGGCGACAAAGCTGCGCCAAAGAAAAATATTTTTCATGTAAACAAATATCAGGAATTCTCCTCTTGATTACACATCTCGACAATAATAGAAAAGGTGAATTTCTGAGAGCGATGAGGCTTCTTATTATAGGTGGAAAAAATGATTACTGCATTCCTTTGTACTTGGCTCTGAGAAAACATTTTGGCAAAAAAAGAAGCTAACAAAGCAGAATAATGTTTGTTTTGTATGGCAGACTTTATAAGATAATTGATACGCTATAGTAAAGAAATCCAATTATGTTTTGTTTTTGTCAGCATTTAGTCCTAAATGTTGCTTTTCTTCATGTTCGAGGATATTTTGTAACTAATTTTTTCTAATGGAAGTAGAATTCCTTTACAGAAAAAAATGCAGACAAAGGAAATAGTTAATTAAAAAATAATGCCTTTAAATGAAAATTGTATTTAAAAAATCATTAATGAGTAAATAAATCGAAAACAATTTAGATTTTTAATTAAAATTACTGAAAATGTACATTATTGTAAAGAATGAAAATATAATTTTTTTTATTTGAAACAAAAAAATTTTTTTAATACACAAATGTTCATGAGTAGTTTTATGCAGTTTTCTATCTATATATAAAAAACTGAACTTTCAATTGACAACTTATTGTTTTCAAAATTTGTATCAAATTTGGTAAAAAATATATTTGATGAAAACAATGAATCTTTATTGGCATGGTAATCAAGAATCGTACAGTGCACAAAATGAAAAATGGATCACCTAAAATAACTTTTGATCTAATAAATGTATCTTCACATTCTAAGATTCATTTTTCAAGGCTCTAAAGGGTGATCTTAAATATGCTGATTAATTAGTGAAGACGATATTTTAAGTTACGAAATCAGAATTAAAAAATCTACTGAATAAACATATATTTTTTTCGATGGATTCGAATTTTTACCCCCCCCCCCAATATAAGGGGTAGGTGCAATCTGTGAAATATGGTCCTAATAGCGTGGTCCAAAGAGCAGTCCGAAGTTAATGTTTACTTTACTTTTTGCGTATCTCATAATTTTTCTAGAATTTCTTAAGTGAATTGAAAAAAATTGACGCATAATTATAAAATTCTTTTATCCAAAGATAATTTATAGAAAAATATAATTTTTTATGAATATTTAATCTTTGATTATTTTATTTATGGTATTTAAATAACTTTTTTTAAATTTTGAAAATTAAGGTATATTACTTTTTCACATCATTTTAAAGAATGTAATTTTAAAGGAGAAAATGCAAAATTTGAAAGAAATCGATTAAATAATTCCTGAGAAATTGAATTTTAAAATACGACTTTTTCAAAATTTGATTTTTTAGGACTATACGACGGATTTTGCTGAAATTTTGTATTTTGCCATTTAAAATTGCAAGGAATAGACACGACTGTCGCGCAACTCAGCAGCACAGATGAAACATGTTATACGCTGGAGAGACAGCAGCAGTTTTCGTGCATGCTTAGTAGGAATATCCGTAATCACCGGAAATTGTTTGACGTGACGTCATTTCGCTATTTTGTGTTTATATTTTTATTATACTTTCAGAAACTATTATTATACTATTTACAGATATAGGCACAATGTATTAATATATTTGATTACTGTATTCCACTTCGTACAAAGAGCGGGTGTTCAGCTAATAGTTTTAAATGCACCAGCTCAATTATTCAAATCTTTAGTTAATTAATCATTTCGAAAATATTCTTTAAATTCACTTGGTTTCACTAAGCAGAATTTCTGATATTGGCAAGTTGGATTAAAAACGAGAACAGATCTCTATCTTAACTTCATGGATTGTATACCCTCTAAATCTAGTTATAAACTCAAAGTATTGTAATACTTTTATTTATTAACAATTCAGGAGTAACTGCATGAGTGTTTTCAAACGAGAAAGTAAATAGGCATTTAAATCAGACATTGTTTATAATCATTAAAGAAACAACTTACATTTCGATAATAATATACAACAACCAGTATAAGTCAATATTTCAGCAGTAAAAAAAAATCCAAATTTAAAGAACATAACAAGTCATTGATAGAAACATAATTGACAGAAATTACTGAATGAATGATAAATTGTCATAATTTATTTTATTTGGAAAATGAATAAACAGCAGTTATTTCAGAATTTTCCTTGTTGCTATTGTACGAATACTTAGTTACGTTACGATTTGCTTTTCTTTTCCAAGCCAAGAGACAAGAAACTTGTAATTATAAACTTGTTTAGCAAATTGTTAATGTACAACTTAAGTTTTATGAATATAAAAATATAATTGATATTTAATTTGGTTGCAAAATTTAATTCAGTAGGTAATTTCTTAGGGAGAAAACTAACATTTTCGCAAAAATTTATTATTCGACACATGATGATTTATTCGATACATAATAACCTAAATAACTTCATGAAAGTGACAAGTAGAGCTATCATAATTTTTAAAATCTAATTATTTCACAAAATAAATTTTTTTAACAGTGTATCTGTGCATAGAAGACACTTTGAGCAGTTTAGAGAAATTTTAAAAGCAATGGATAAGAACATGTACCCGATATTATGAGACTCCGCTAGAAAAAAATTCCTTGTCGATCACTCTCTGTTAAATACGAGAAAAAATTTCTTTCGTCTTATTTCGGCAAGTTTTTGACATATGTGTCGTAACTCTGTATCGAAGTTAGATGAAAGTAACTCTAGTCTTAGATAAGCCTAACATGTCGGTGGAAAGCGATTCAGTAAAATGATGGCAAACCTATTCCTGAACCACAATTATCTCTACCAGACACTTCATTTTTAGAAATTTCAATAATTTTTTCCCCCGTTGTATTTGATCCTAGACAAACAAATTTGTTTCTTCGGTAAAAGATATAGCCGACATTTTTCCATGTTAATTTTTTATTATTCTACGAAGATTCAATGTTTTTCAAATCAAAATTAAAATCAATTTTGACTTTAACATGAGAAGTTGTGCATATTATATATTATATAGACTTCCGGCAATTTCTGACTTTTGAAGCTGCCGTTGATACTACAGGTTCGTCTGATGTTCTCAATAAAACTGTCTAATAAAACTGTCTAAATAAAAAAGTCTCATTTTCCGCCTCCTCTGATTAAACTAAATAAACCTTATAGTAAATAATATTGACAGATTTTTCTGGTACTTTTCGGTTACCCGGATGCTAAGAACATCAGCTATTTTATTATGTATTTTATTTTATTTAATTATGTATTAAAAAATAAATAAATTACAAAATTAATTAAAAAAAAGTTGACGGAGGTCTACATTTTTTAGCTACTTTTCGTTAACCGAGTTTAACCGAAAAGTACCTATTTTTTTTACGGTGCTTTGCTCATTATGCAGTAATGTTTAAGAAATATATTATGCAAAACTCTTTCTTTTGTCACTCTGTTATTCGTCAATTTAATACCCTCACATTTAATTAGTCGTCTTTTAAAATAAAATAATTCTTATTTTTATTTTAATTCAATCAATTTTATTAAGTGTTAATTGTCATGTTGTAACTTGCCTCAATTTAATTTTTCTTTAAAAACAACTAGCTTATATCTAATAATAATTCAACATTCTAATAAATTAAAAATAAATATAGATTACATTCATAAATAAAGTACATGTTTTTAAAGCTTTTTTTTCTTCAAAAGTGTTTAATTCAGTCAACAATTATATTATCTAAAAAATACTAATTTAAGTCCTTTATAAATTTTTTTAATATTTAAAAAAAAACACTTTATTACGTATAAAGATTATATTTATTTTTCCATTTGTTAATTGAATTAATATAAAGCACGATAAAAACAAAGTTTTATTCAAAAGTATAACCTGCTACTAACTCAATTTAATCTATATAAAAGACACTATACTTTTTGCATATAACTCAATTGTAAAGTTTCATTGCAATTTAGATAACTTTCATTGATCTAAACTTCATTATACTAACTCAATTGTTTTTGCTAATTACTACTATATTTATTAACTTGCTTTTCACCGCTATTTATCTTCTCAGAATATTTAGAATGAAGAAGTGTTATTAATTATATTGAAATACTTTAACCAAAGTGCAAAGCAAACATTTTGCAGTTAGCACCAGCTGTGGTTGTATCTATTAATCTAAGTAAGAAAATTACGCTTTTGTTTACTTATACTCTCAGCAATGTTTAAATATAAGACACAATATCATTAGCTATTTCAGAAGTTTTGAATTGAGATACGAGCAACTTTAGCACTTGTAATTTTTTACCGGAATATTAGCAATATCTAATGCGTTCAATAATGCCATATGTTTACGTACCATAGGAAATTTTATAGCCTTCGTGGATAAAGTTATAATTTATGCCCGTTTAATGAATAAAATAGTGTCACAATTGCTTAAAAACACAAAAATTTGTTTGGAGTAATTACTTTTATAACTAAATTAGATAAAATATAATTTCCCTAAATTAATTATAGGTTTTATTTTTATTGCATGTTTTTATGTACATACTTTTATGTTTATCCTTGTTTAAATCAAAGTAAATAAAATGGTGTAAAAACGTCTTTAATCCAGGAAGAATTAAAAAAAACTCTACAGAGCTTTGACGAATTTCTAATGCGGGAGATGAAATTAAAGAATTGAAAATCAGTTTGATTGTCTGTGAAATTTACAGATCTGTCACATATTGACCCTTCTACTTCTGTTTTCGTGGGTAATCAAACCTGAAAGTTGATGCTTTCAATCCCGCCTACTTCAATGCTTGTTCTGCAGATTACAAAAGCGCATTTTGTGTTTTGGTCACTTTTAAGTATAACTTGCTACCTATTATGTAAACATTCTTTTGACTTTATTTGTGATAAGGATTCGAAAAATATGTATAAAAGGTTAATATTACGGATTGCTTGTAGAAGTCCTTTCTTTTATTTGTAAAGCAGCGTTTAAAAGCAGGTTAAACCTAATGTCGTTTCTCAACCAGGTATTTAAATTCAAGTAAATCCATTCTGTTCTTTTGGAAACAAAATTTTATAATAGCCTTAATTTATAAAACTGATTCAGTTTTTATGTCACTAAATGTGTATTCTGAATTAGAATAGTTGGTTTCAATACATGTTATTCTAAATGAAAAGACATAAATGCAAATGAATAAATATTTCGAAAATTAGTGGCATGCCTCCAGATTTAAAAAAAAGAAGCTTTTTTTAAAACTGTGTGAATGAAATGAAAGATATTGTTTTATAAATTTCACTTAATTTGATATTGAAACACTGAAAAAATTAAGAAAATATCAATTTCACAAAACGTAAAATGAGAGCGCTCGCCTCCCAATGAGGTGAGCACACCCGGCTCGCACCAACCATAGTGTTGGCGTAAAATATCCTCAGTGGTAGACGGAACTTGAATCACCTTGCCATCAGTTTTTGGAGTAATGAAGAATAATTAATAATAGACGTTCTTGAGGAAATGAAACTAAGTACATATTTAATGAAGACAATGTGCAGTTATTATAATGCAAAATAGCTCAAACATCGACACATCGAAAAAGAACAATAAATAAAAAAATAACAAAGATGCTCATTGGACGATTTCCAAACAGTCATGAAATATGGGTCTTCTCGCCTGACTGAAACAGAAATAAGTACTTCAGTAAGATAAGTGTTTATTTTGGACACTAATGCACAGTTCCTTTGTCATGCTGCCGTGGTGTCATGCTGCTTTGCCATGATGCCATCAGGCTACCCGTGGGTGGTTTTCGTGGTTTTTCTCTCCATGTAACGCAATAGTGGGTTAGTTCCATCAAAAGGTCCTCCACGAAGGCATATTTCTCCCAAATACGTGATCCAGGAGTTTCCTTGTCTTCTAAATTGGGTTCAAAATTACAAGGCTACGGAGTTAAATATAGATAGCCGTTAATTCACAATCGGGTTGACTATTCAGCGATTTTTATAAAAAGTAAAATAAATGAATGAATAAATGAATAGAAAAAGAAATGAATAAGTAGCTAACTACAAACTTACAAAAGGAGATGTTGTTTTTGACAATAATCGCTCAAGAAAACTGAAGTAAAAGCAGGTTATCAGTAAAGAAAACTGAAATAATTTAATGTCATTAAAAAATTAACCGAGTTCAAAAGTATATATCGAAATTGAAAAATTAAGGAATAATTTTTATATTGTGTTTTTGGTCCAACACTTTTCAAACCGCAAGAGAATAAATAAATAAATAAAAATCATGAAATAAAATTTAAAAAAATATGATTCACTACAAAATGAAGAAAATTGTGATCACCGCAAGTTGATCACAGTTTACCCATTGGTAAAATGGTTGTTGTCTAATATTTTTTTGGAAAAGAACCTTAATTTTTTTTCATCTTGAACATTTTTAACTGTTAATTTCGCAGACATATTTGAATGCAGCTGAGACACATTCTGTGTAAATTCTTTGGATGACTGAATAGACATGGAACAGTCAATCGAGATCAGCATTAACATTTTCGGATTGGTACAATAGTGTTTGATGGAGAGTGTAAGCCTGCATCATATACCCGCTACGGATTCACAAGTTCATGCATGAAATATGATTTGGAAGCTAGGCTTTTATTTTTCAATTTTATGGGAAAAAAATGAATCATTTATATTGCATGGAAGACAGTTTACGGTCTTGTGCTAGTTATTGGGTGCGTTGTCAATTGTTCCTTTTATCCCTAACTGGTGATTAACCCCCAGTTTTCGTATTTGCATGAAATGGGTTCGGAGAGTCCCCTTTCGCTCTTTGGTAGGGTTCAATTCTCTCAACCACTTTGATACTTTTGTGAGGGACGGCATTCATGCTTGCTTTTGCGAACGGAATCCTTTCGTTTTTTCGCTTGTATCTAACGCTTAAGGTATTCCTGTCTACCCTCTTTGGCTTTGGCTTTTTCAGCCTCGGTTAGTTTAGGCCTTGGCATTGTTTTTGTCTTGCTTCAGCTCTAATTTTAGGGATCGTGTCAATCAGTTTGGATTCTCTTTATTTGTGATTTTCGCTTGAATTAGTATTGAAAACAATCCCGTTTGAACTGTAGGTTAGAATTTCTGATTCTTAATTAAAACAATAAAAACAAGAATATCGTTCAAATGATGAAATTCTCTTTTATTCTCATCTCAAGAAGTATTTAAAGGATTTTATCAACTTATTGCGTAACAAAATTAAAAGTGGAAAAAAGAATTCTAAAAAAATTATCAAACAGCAGCATCGCCATAGCAACGCATGCGCACTGTCCACTATTACTCTTGGTTATTGTAGTAGAAAGGTGAGGACGCCATGAAATCTAAACCAAGACCCATTTTTCCATTGGGTAAAAAAAACGAACTTTTCCTTTTTTTCAGAAACTCAATTTACCTTGAAGAAATAAAGTAAATGACATATAATTGATTAACTAATTAAAAAAACTATATGGTTTTTCTGTTATCTTTATAATAATACTGATATAACTAATATAACTTATTAAACTGACATATATGATGATTGATAACTGATATAACTAATTAAAAAAAACTATCTGGTTTTTCTTCCATCTTTATAATAATGTCACATCAAGCAATTAGTTGAATTGATGGAAAAACAACAAATCATAACCGTAATTTCTTTTCTGGAAGCAAAATATTATGTGGAATTTCGAATTTAAAATTAGAAGATAAAATCGTTTGCTTATGTAAAAGTATGTATTATATAAACTTAATAATATCGGTTCAAAACATACTTGAATTAAATTTTGACATTTATTGTTCTGAGAGTAAGAAGAATTATTGTTTAAAATCTCAAAACTTGTTTGTTGCTATATAAAATTAGCATTTATGCGTTAGCTAAAGCGATTTTTATGGATATTATTATAAAGAAAAAAACTTAGTAATTATAAATCTTATTACTATGCAAAATTTGATGACGAAAATATTAAGGAATTAGAACAAAATTAGCATAATTTCGAAAAGAATTTTCTAAGGTGCTTTTAAAACTTATTTACCAAAAGCAATTATAGGTATTTACTTAATTTAATATTTTTAGAGCAGTTTTATTAATTATTGTTGGAAATATTTTTACACGACCAAATCGATTAAATATTTATTTCGTCATCAATTAAAAATTTTGCGCCAATTCAGAAAAAGAACCAAAAGAAAGAAAGTTTTCCTAAACTCATCAAATGCACATTAACTTAAAGGAAAACTGTTACTCTATTAATAGCTAAAACCGGGTTTTATTGATTTTCGTACGAGGAAAAATGTATTCATTAGTTTAGCCATTTGCATATGTGTTGCTCGTCATGGTTCTTTTGAAGTTGAAATAGGGTTGGGGAATTTCGAGATAATTGAGGTAATGGAGCTGCCAAAATAGTCTTTATAAATGTGATAAAGTGTTATATATATATATATATATATATATATATATATATATATATATATATATATATATATATATATATATATATATATATATATATATATATATATATATATATATATATATATATATATATATATATATATATATATATATATATATATATATATATATATATATATATATATATATATATATATATATATATATATATATATATATATATATATATATATATATATATATATATATATATATATATATATATATATATATATATATATACTTTTTTTTGTAATCATGAATTGAAAATTAAAGTGTCAACATATTAACACATACTGTTAATTCACTGGGAAATCTATGCCCTGTAAAGGAACATGCCTGTTCCCTCACTGGTTAGAAAGTGTTTTTCGTATTTTTAACATACTTTTGATGCGGAACATCACTAAAGGTACAAGAAAATTAAAGTTTATCTTTTATCTTCATTAACTTAGAAAAACCCCAGCAAAGGAACATTTGTTCCTTCATTGGTTTTTCATCGTTTGGTTATCTCTGAACTTTATTATGCTATGACGCTTAAAAAAAAATAAAACGTAACTTCAATAACTATATTTTGAATTCTCTTTCTCACAGTGAGAAAAATAAAACTATTACATGTAAATAATTCCACTTCAAACATATAAATAAAAACACTCACCTTATATTTTTTTCAAAGAAACAAGATGTTGCAGAGATAATAACAAATTCCAAAATTTTTACAGAGAAGTCTATTTGACCAGGTAATCCAAAACATTGCTAGATGACTTCCTATTGTTTGGCAATAAGTTATTGTTACCAATCAATCTGAAGAAAATTTTTCAAATTCTTATTTTTAATCAATACATACGAAATGTTCCTTCACTGGGTAGTGTTCCTTCACTGGTTGGTTTACCCTATATATATGATTGATGCTGATTTAGAAGAGTTCTTAGATTATTATTTAATTAAATTAATTTTGGTTTCAACGTTGCAATTAGACCAGTGGTTTTCAAACAATTCAGTCATGATGTATTTCATCATGATGTATTCAGTCATGATGTATTCAGTCATGATTCAGTCAGTCAGTATTTCACGATAGATTTAGTGAAAAGTGCCAAATATTCATCAGTTAGAGTGTTAGAGAGTATACACACTTATTTTATTTGAATGCATGGTCGCTCATTTAAAGAAGCTTACAAATTTATATTTTTGGTTTCCGTTAAAATGCTCCAGTTAGGCAAGTGATTAACAGTATATCTAAGTTACACAATAAAAAACGCTTTATTTTATATTAATATCGTTTATCTATTGTACGTAAATTTAGAAAAAACTAATATTTTAAGTTCACTTCTTTACCATTTTGATAGAATAGAAGAATGTTGAGTTAATTGAAGTGATAAAATCGTCAAAACAATTTTTATAAATGAGTTTAAATGTTGTCTGTAGCACATATTTGTCTTATTTGTTGATTTAAGGAAGCTAATATAGTTTTGATTTTAACTTTATTTAAATATTCCAATCAAAAGCTTAACGCATTCCAATTTTCTACAAATACATTCCCTACATCAATAGTGATCTAACATATATAAAAGGATAAACTGCTTTATGAGATAGGGCTTCAAGATTAAGTTTCCGTTTCAGTTATTAGTTAATAAGTCCTTAAATATTATTGGTACTGCTTGAATCGCATTTTTTATACTTTAGTTATTTAATAATTAAATTGCAATAGCAGCAATTGATCTTTGCTAATGCGCTTTAATAGTGATAAAGAAAAGCTGAAATTTAGCTGAACATAACTCAAAAGGCAAGAGGACATAGAAACTCAATTAGGGATCTATGGTATAGAATGCATCTATTTCCGGACCTTGGCCGTAGTACCTCGAACAAAGCTTCTGGACATTCTGAAACGAATTTCCAGACTTATTTGCTGAAGAAGGAAACTCCCCACTTCCCTTCTCTCCAAACTGAGAACTTCTGAGGTCCACTCCTTGTTTTTAATTAATACACACACCACTTGGAGGATCCCACCCGTACATGTCTGGTATACCGTTGTGATCCATGGATTATCATTGCAGTGCTCATGTCTAAGACTTGCACAGACCACTCTATCTAGACATAGGACTAGTCTTATTAAGTCTAGTTTTTAACGAAAACGGGAAGATTTACGCTATTTGCCACTGTTCTCATATCGTTTCTCCTTCTCATATCTTAGATCGTATTGGTGCCTTTGTGAAGCAGCTGTTGAATAAGGGGGATGTAGTTTTTAATTTAATTGTGCGACATGGTTTACTGGACTTGGGATAGTTTTTCTAAGCCAAGGAGGATGAGCAACAACACAACGAAGCTGCTTACTGATACGAGACCAAATCCAGTAAGAACGGTACAGTATGCCTTGTAAAGACGATATAGCGTGCCTTAAGAAAGAACTCCCCTCGCCACAAAGTCTAAGGCTGTCTGCTTCCATGGAAACAAGAAATAGCGCATTTCAAAAAGGGGAGTATAACCTCTCTCTTAATTCCCTTCTCTCTCTAACCCAATCCAAAACCAGTCTTGAATATTGAACCAACTTCCCTACTTGAAATAGTTACAACTCGTAAATATAGTCACCGCCACCACTGAAGACGAGGAGAGTTCTTTAAATAGAAAGACTATAATTTAAAGTCATCCATCTATTGACCATTGTACGAAATACGAACTTCATCATTAAAATTTCGTTAACATTAAATATTTGCATATATATATATATATATATATATATATATATATATATATATATATATATATATATATATATATATATATATATATATATATATATATATATATATATATATATATAGATACTTTTGCATTAATAAAAGCATTAAAACTCTTTCGTTTTCATGAGGACACTCTTTCACTCTCTCGTTTTTAAAGAGGACAGTCGTACCAACATAAACTTTATAAATTCATAGTATTCTAAATTTTATTATTATTATTTTTTGGCTTACTAAAAAAATTTTTTTTGGAAGGGGGGATGTAATACAAAAATTATAAATACTTTTGTATTAATAAAAGCATTAAAACTCTTTCGTTTTCACAAAATATCTTTTTCACGGTTGATTTCACGGTTGAAACCATGTCAATAAATTATAATTAGATTTATGTTTCAAAAGAGGAGTTAAAGATCTTTCACTTCCATATAAGGAAAGATTAAACGATTTTCTATGAGTATTAAATGATTTGCAATGAAGCGTAGGAATACAATTAATGCAATATGACTGCCCTGTTTACCCATTGTAAGTGTCGTATAAAACCGAGGAGCAATGCTTTTTGCGTGTCTTTTTTTGTTTTATGTTTACCATCTGAACTCCCGTCGTTGTGACGGGAAATCTGTCTCTCCACCTCCGGCTGGAGAGTGGGTGAGATTTCTGTTTACATCATACTCCAGTAAATAAAACCTGTTAAAGTCTATCAGCTTATTATTTCAACAAATGTAATTTAAATACAATGACAAAATATCAGGTTTGTTACCCTGATATGATATATATATGATATATATATATATATATATATATATATATAAAATTTCTTCTAAATCTCAATTTTTTTTTGTTTGCTTCTTTAGTTACATTTATTAATATCTTACAGACATCAGTGTAGTTTATTGACATTTACTCGAGAAAAAAAATAAAATAGAAATTCACCAAATCTTGAATGCCAGGAAAATGACATATTAGCTTAGAAGTTTAAAAAAACAATCATTTTAAGTTAATAGTAAGTAACTCAACTTAAGCCTTTATGTTAGATGGACCATAAATTGCTTAAATTAATTCTTTTCATCCACTGTAGAAAGAATCAAATTTTTTTTATTGCTGATATGTACAGAATAAAATTTTGTATAATAATCAGTCATTAAGTAAATAAATAGCTTTGATTACATTCCACCATATTAGAATCATCCACCAGTTAAAAAAAATTAGCAGTTGAAAAAAATTTTTAGTAACACTTCAATGTCCTGGAATTCATAAGCCAGGAAAATGACAGTCAGGATAATGACAAATTCGCCATTTTATAGCATATAACTTTACTTTAATTTAATATTTTATCCTAAGACGTTTACATTCTGCAGAAAGCAGCAGTATTTCTTAAAATAACTCAGATAAATCTATGTAGTTTATGTTATTAATAATTTCAAGAAGCCAGGAAAATGACAGCACCAAAACCTACTCATCTTGTAAAAATTTTTGAAATAGATTTTGAACCAGAAAATTGGTTCTTTATTCATGCAACAAGACATGTTCATATAGGAGGGTATCTAATCAATCTATTAACATAAGATATTGATTGCTGGCTCTATCTATTTTAGTTATAAATCACTAACTAAAAGTAGCCAGGAAAATGACAGATTTTCTTGAGAAAAACAAATTATTGACAAAAAAAATTATTTTAAACGAAGTTTTTGTAAATAATACCCTCTGCGTATATTCTAGAAATGCTTACACTGGTTGAGATAAAAAAAAATAAGATCTTGAAAAATTTATGGGAAGTTTTGAAGTATTACAGGAAACATTGTTTGGGACATGCCAGGAAAATGACATTTTGATGTTCAATTGAATTTTTTGACTAAACAAAAGAGTCAATGCTAGTGCAAAGTTATTTTAAAAGGCTAACAGCAATGCAATTTATTAATTTTTTTAAAAAAAGAGTTCTTTTAGCATTATAGTATTAGATCCTGGAGCAAGGGACAGTGAATTGTCATATTATATATATATATATATATATATATATATATATATATATTTGCATTAGATTTAAAAACAAACACCTCATATATGAATTTACATTAAAAATTACATTCATGTTATAGGAAAAAAGATAGCAGAATATGAAAGTTTTAAAAACAAGTTAGGCTAAATGTTGCATTTTGCAATGTTCAAAACATAATATGATTTTTTTGTCAGCTAATAAACTCATAAGAAGCAGATATATTTGAAAAAAAAAGAGACGCGCTTTTTCAACTTTGTGTTTTTATGTTTATATTATAAGATTAATGCATTCCTACTATATGTTCTCTATAATAAGATTACTGAAAAACATTTTCAGACTTTGTTAAAAAATTTATTTCATTTAGTGATTATTTCTATTGCTCTTATCTTAATAAGTGAGATAAATAACTGAAAAAACTTTCTTTGACAATATTATTTAATTAAAAGATTTTAATTACAAGTGGTTATTTCAAAGTAGAAATTAATTAGAGAAATTAAATAAACTATCTTGTAAAGAAGTAAAATTGTTTAAAGTAGATTCAAAATAAAAAAAAGAGTTAACAGTTTCGAGAGTTTTTTTCTCTTCCAAAAGAAAAAAAAGTTATTCATAAAAAAAAAAAAATTAAAAGATACTTTTTGCGATAAGTAATTTCCTTTAAAATCTATTCATTTGGAAACATTCTACATTTTGTTCTGTTTTACATTAAAAACTCTCGACGTTTTTTTTTTCAATTAAAAAGAAATACTTAATGAAATAAAAATTACTAGCTTAAAGTCACATAAAAAAAGATTATTGTAACCAAGTTTTTTTTTTTTATTAAAAGTGTTTTCTCACGAAATAATCTAGCTGATGCTTTTTGTGACTTTTAATTATAATTTAATGTTTCGAAATATTTCTTTTATAAAAAATGTAAGAATTAGGCTTAGTACTAAATAAAATGTCTTTACTGGAAAAAAAGCGCATATATGCCCATACAAAATTTTTTTTCTTTCATAAACACAGTAGTTAAACTTTTAGATAGATGACGACCACTGTGATTTTTTTAAATCCTTTTATCCTTTATTTATTTACTTACTTTTGCAATTTACGAATTTCCTTATTAAGGGAACGTTTTTTTTTTTGAAAAGACAGGTTGGTTAAAATAACTTTAAGATCCTTTAGGAAAGTAAGTAAAGTACACATATTCATAGAAATAATTTTACAAAAATATAAGTGCATTGTTATAAAAATTTGAAACACATTTTTATCGGTAAAATATGGTTCATAATTCTACAATATTACTTGACAATTTTTTTTTTAAATTGGAATAAAATAACTTATAACATTATTAGTTAATAGGACATAATAAAGTACGTTAGTTTTAATGAACAATACATATTACACCTAGAACAATATATTAAGTAATATATTTATTTTTTAAACTTTCTGCTGCACGAGATTAATAGGTTTTAGATACTTTCTTATCATTGATTTCAAATCGTTAGTCGATTTCTCTCTTCAAAATAAATTTTTTTATGACATTTTTAGTTTATTTTTTTTTAACGAAATGAAGTAGTTGCGACAAACTTCCAGGGGAGTTAGAGCGCATAATCAGAATTATAATTGCATAGGTGCCCATGATCGGAAATTTTGTCATACGCCGCTAGAAGCGCTTGTCTATTATGGACTGTCTTTTCATGTGCTTCTCAACAGGTAATAACAAGAAAGCGCTCCCAGCCGTGTTCGATGATGTTTCCGGGCATGAGTTCCTATGTAATTTTAATCCAGGTAATATGCCCTAACTCACGTAGAAGTTTCGAAGTTAACTTTAAACTTGAAATTCCCACACTCGAATTAGGCAAGACCAAATATTTGTTTAAATGAGACACAATATTTGTTCCCCAGTGTCTCCCAATGCTTTTTTCAAATTTTGGATATCGGCTGTTTGGATTACAAAATGGAACGTGATATTAAATTTATTATATTTTACAGCACAAATAGAGTTTGAGTTTTAAAATAAGTTACAGAATAATATTGACCAGAAGGAAATTATCTTTGAATGTGTGAACTTCATAATATAGCCAGGGAGGTGCAAAACATTTTCGATTTGAAACGTAAGTTCCAGAGGTAAGACGAAATTTAAAAGAAAAAAAAGACCAACAATTCCTCAAACTTTCGGTCACGCTTCTTAATATTAAATCTTAAGATAGTAAAAGCAACAAAAAAATCAACTTGTAAATTATGTATATTCTTGTATTTTGATACCCAAAAATCCGAATCTTTCGAGAGTAAGATAGATTTATTCTAAGAATGTATATTTCTTTCGTTTGAGTCCTGACTTTCTAAGTAATTACTTCGCTCATACAATGTAATTGGTTAATTGGAATAATTAGGGCTTGCACCTCAAATAATTATTATTTGAATTTTAGAACAGGAATGTATTCGAAATAAAAAGTGTGCAAGAGGAATCTTTTTTTTTGTCTACCGTATCTAGAAGAGTTAAAGAAAAGTTTGATATCAATTTTTTTATTAGAAAAGATGATGCGTTTAATTTTAACTTCCTTATTAGCGAATACAAACATCATATGAACAATAAATTAAATGTTTCTCGTTGAAAAGTTCCCTCTTAAAGTTTTCAGGTTTATTAAAGAAATTTGTAGCATTTAAGATACACAGAAATTATTTTGAAAAATTCTTCAAACTTGCATTCATAGTTCCTTGAGGATTGATATTCATATTTTTCTGCAACCATAATTAAAGCCTTTTAATCCTGACCATACAACAATCCGTCAAGAAAAAAAATCCCTCTGGTTTCTAATGTTATAACTTAAAACTACTGTACTGCCATTTATTTATTAGAAATGAAACTGGTTTTTACGAATTTTTATGTGCTGTTTGATATAACACAATGGAATTGCAAAAAGTTTGAAATAAAGTTGCAGTAATTTAATATAGTTCATTTTAGAATGATAAATCAATATTCAATGCTGTTTTATGAAACTGTTCAGCTGCCTTTTGTACATTTAAGAAAAGGAAAAATTAGAAAGCGAAACAATAGTTTCTCTTGATTTTTTTCCAACTGCAAGCATTAATAAAATAAAATAACTGACCTGCTCTTAATAGGGCATGCGGCGTAATTTTGAAATTCACAATTTAAGAAAGATTAAGTTTCACATCATAATAGGCAATGATACAAACAAACTACAACAAAATGGCAATGATACAAGCAAATAAGTTGCACAATAATTCACCACTAAAAGTGTGTTGGCGGCAACTACAAAATTAAATCCATAGTAAATAAACCATAGAAAAGTAAAATCATGCAAGGAGACTAAGTATAAAAGATGATTTTAAAATTGAGAAAAAAAAAGAGTTAAAAGGTAATTAGATGGATAAATCTAAGCAAGCATTATTAAAACATTCTAATTCCGATCAACATTAAGGGGAAAAAATCGCTCAAATGTTCTCTAATATAATGACTTAATATTGTGTTGCGATCGATTTATTGGAAATGAAACAAGTTTATGAAGAATTCCTAAGTGCTGAATGATGTAATACTAAGGAATTATGAAAGTGTTTGAAATAACGTTACCAGAATGAAAATTTATGATAAAGTGAATGTTAATTGTTCAGTTGCTCTTTTCTTCTGCTCATTTCAGTTAAAAAAAAATTTTAAAAAATGAAACAATTATTTTTTTAATTTTTTTTTTCAACTTGAGAAGTATTACTATTTTTAATTCCATAAGGAAAAATATCCTTACCCAGATGTCACACAAGTGAAATATGCACCAGTTTTTGATTATAAATATATTGTTGTATACCTAAGGCAGAATCTCTAAATACATCGAATAAAAAAAAAAGAAATTGCTTCTTAGGAGAAAGCCCTTTCTCAGTGTCAAGTCAGATTTCTCTTAACATTCTAAGAAGCGGACTTTTATGGTAATTAATGAAGGCAGCTATCCAGGTCAGAATATTCACTCTCAATTCTGGTCGCTTCTTTGAATTGGCAAAGAAGAAAGCCATTTGGTCGGAATTGGCAACGCAGTGTGCTATTCTCCTTTCTCATTAGGGAAGGTTATTGGGCATTAAATTTAACAAAAAAAGCTGCCATTTTATTTGGTGTCTTAACACGAGCCTGTGTCGATAAAAAGAAAGATATAAAGGGGAGAAGCTGTTAAATTAAGCAATTTAAAAGCGAGGGAGCTCAAAATTGATCTGTTTACATGGCAGTTTATCGGCATTAATTTAACGCGTGTTAAGGAGTGAGTTAATGTGGTTCATATAAAGTGGCTTATTTTCTTTTCTTTCAGAGATTTTTCAAACGACATGACTTAATCGGATAAAAGTTGTGATCAATTAAAGAAAGTCTATAATGACAGTAAGAAATTTTTATATCATCTTATTAATGACTAGTTTCATCAATAACTAAAATTAACAGTTATTTTCAGTTATTTGCTAACTTTAAATCTTTTTTTTTAATTAATACTATGCCTTAATAGGTTGAGTTAATCAGATTATTTTGGTGACTGTTTAAGAGTTAATTATTTTGATACATTTCATTTTGAATTATATTTTAATTAAAAGGAAATTTTGAACTTACTTTTTAAAAATGTGTTGAAAAAAATGGTCAAATAACTATTTATTTAATTGTTATTTTGCCATATTAAAAAAAATAATCAAATAACCATAAGAAGATGTTATTTAAACTATTAACTGCGAGAAAATCGTTCATTGACTGTTTTTCCTAATATAATTAAACAACCAGGATTTATCCGCATCAAGTAGGTCCATAATATGAGGCAACTTTAGTTCTTTGCAGTTGGGTACTTACTATAGCCAAGGGGGCTAATCTCCTGACCAACTGCACAGTGGTTGAATCCCAACATTGACACCACTTGGATCCTTCTCTTCCTAATTAGTGACCATGGACTATAAGAAAAGTAAGCTCTCATTCAGCAATAATCATATAAGAAAAGTAAATTCTCACTCGAGGGCAACATCACAAAAATTCTAAACACAGGAAGTCTAGTATTTCTAACTTCTCACTACATGTGGCACCACTAGAAAAACTAATTAAGCCACATTCCACGGTTCATGTGGTAAAACACAATTCAACTGCAACTTAACTCTAAATTTCATTACCTGACTCATATATCCAGTTAAATTTCGTTCTTACCGTTTCTTAACCATACCAGTTGTTAACAGTTTCAAACCCTTGAAGATAAGAAATGTTCCAAAACGTAAACATCGCGGTTAATTGGATGGACAGATTGATATTTTACTGTAATTTTAGAATAAAAATTCTAACATATGGATTATATTAGGAAATTAATTCTGTACATAATGATTATATTAGGAAGGTAATTCAGCCTTATACGCAGGCAAACTGAAAGCTTATGGTTAGTACATATAAGAATAGATACTGACATCCTCTCTATTACAAAAGAATACCTTTTGCGTTTGAAATATATTTGCATCCTTGTAAAGTAACTTAACATTTTCATGCTCTTCAAGCTTTTATGGTAAATTTTGTTACTCGTACCATAGTAATAGTTATTTTTAATGTTTCATTTTCATCGTAGATTTCATTTAATGAAGGGTTGACGGAAAAGTAAAAAAATACAAAAATTTAATAAACCTTTGGAACCATTGTTTTTAAAGGTTTAAGATAGTATAGTACGGCATCAATAACGAAGAGTTTAGTAAAACGGGTTATCTAACTATTGTAAGTCTAATTAGTAAAAGATAATTAATTTGATAATCGCACATAATAACGGAATTTAGTATCGTTTTATTTTTTTACTTCTTTATTTTCATTGGGATATATTTCGACATGGTGAAAAAAATCAGTTAAAATTACCGTAATGTATGGTAAAGACCTCTTTTGTATAAAAAAAATAGAAATAATAATAATAATAATTCTGATTATCCCAACCAAAATGCATCGTCTTTAAACTATTTATTTGGTAACTTTTCATTCATAAGGTTTCTGGTTTTCAAAATTATAATTCTTTTTACCACCCATTTAGTAAAAATTACAAAAGTGAAAAGTCAATTTAACATAATAAATGTTTTTTATCCTATGTTGTCAGGTATCATGATAAAATAACCAAATTTTACAGCGTATTATAAAACCATATGTTATTGTCAATTTTATCAAAAAAATTTCCAAAATGCTTTGATAAAAATTAACGAGCATTTCGATGTTCCCATGGAACCTGAAACAAATTAACTTTTTCCATATTCTGATTTTTGAACATGCTATTTTCTCTGCGTATTAATATTTATTCGTCAAATTATATGATGCTGTTTTATTACAAAGCGTTCCGAAATTCACCCGACAAGTTCTTAGGAGTAATAAAGAACATCACGATGATGAAAGCTTTCTACCGTACATGGGCTCGCAAATCACGTAAAAAGGGTGAAGATTGAGAACACCTATTTTTTAATTTATTTACACTAGCATTTTTATTCCAATAGTTGTTTCAAGTGATGCTCGCTGACGTAACTGCACAGTCTACAACGACGTAAAAATGATTTCCCAGATGCCATTTTTCTTTTGATGTTTGTCTAAGCAAGAGCAACCTGCTCTTTGAGGTTCTCCAGAGTTCCCATGTCCATAGACACGACGTTATCTAGCTATTAAGGTGACCAGTGAGGAAAAAGTCCCACTGTATAAAATCTGATGAATGAGTAGACTACGCAACGCCTCCTTTGGATTCGAATCCTGAGTACAGTTTTTCTGACTTTCAACATTTCAACTTGGTTTATGATCCATGTTCTACTGGAAGATTTATCCCCTTGATGTATTTATAACTAACTTATAAAGAGCGCGAACATTTGCTGTGATTTATATTATATACGTATTATTGAAGTTGCAAATTTAGCAGTACCAAATGAAAACATTTCTGGAACATTTGGAAAGTTTCTGCCATCATTATATGTGATAATAATTTTAATTTTATTTTTATAGCTTTCTTAACAGTAAAAGTCTGTATGTTAGACTATATTGTTCGAATTCTCGAGCCTAATTATGCTACATAATTTTAATATTTAAAGGTCTCGAAGCGAACTAATCTTAAAGACTCCCCAGTAGAACATAGAAGTGGGTTGGTGATCACTTTGAACAACTTGCGTTGGGACTAAGGATGCGCGGTATCGGCCCTCATTAATCTGTTGTACCGTGAAGAGCTCAACTTCTCGCGCAGGTGGTTAGGCTGCCAAAGCAGAAGAGCCATAAAAATTGTGATGGAATGTCATCGGATCATCCTCAGAAATGCTTCTCGGACCGACGCCAATAGCCCATTGTGCAGCTCTAATGCAACTTAAGCAAAATACTTACCAATCTAATATTTAGAGTGATGAATTGAAAGACTTTCAGTAAAAAACAGAAATTTTATTTGGAAACATATAATGCAGTTTTCAACGGAACGTGTTGACAACAGTACGTGCGGACACATTTTGCAGAAAAAGAATATTACATCCTAATTTATTTCATAAAGATAAAAATCTCTCTACTTATGAAGCAGGTGTGTTGTTTTCAACTTAATAAATTTCGAAATGCAACCTTATTTAGTTCTCAGAAATTCGCATAATTAAGTTTGAAAATTGCCTAAATAAGATGTCTTAAATAAACTATTCGGTTCTTAATTCACGAAACATAATTTATAGCATTTGATTATAAAATCTTGAGACTAGTTTATCGCTAAATAAAAATATTTTTATATACAAATTTAGTACAATTATTAACTTTGCAAAAAATAAAAATAAATAAATAAATCTGCAATTAAATATATTAGTTAATTTAAAAAAAGTTTTGTATTTAACGGAGCAGTTTTCCGAAATCCTTACCAATAGAACCTGCATAAAATATTTATTGAATAAATAATTCAATTAATGAAGTTGTTATTTTTGCAACATTTGTATTTTTGTTTTCTATCATTTTGGAATGCACACAAAAAAAAGTCGTATTTAGTATTTAGCTTTCAATTAGGATGATAATTATCACGCATTAATAAAATGGCATAAATAATCATCAAGTTGTACAGTGAATGAAAAAATTTTATTTACCGAAATTAAATCCGAGAATTGGTAAATTAGATTGAACAGAGAACGGTTGTTTAAATAAATACAAAAACGTGAAGAATTTATCACTTTTCTTTTCCCATATTTTCTTACATGCCATAAAATAAAAACAAGCACTGAAATATGCAAAATCACTGAAAGCAAACTCTGAATATTCTTTTGTCCTTTTAACTAAACTCAGTGGTGCGACGGCCCGTAGAGGGCTAAGACCTACTTTGCCCATCTCAGTTTTCTTGGACATAGCCTTTGGGGTACAAGGGCAGATGTTCTGGTTGGTTGGTTTGGTTGACGTTTGTTCCACGTTTCAGTCCACGGTTGAGTCAGGTCCCCCTTAGTGTTTAGTTCCCAAGTATTTTTGGTACTCATTTTATCTACTCACTGAAAGGATGGAAGGCTAAATAACCTACCCGGCTCGATGATCGAACCCAGAACCTTTGGCACGAGAATGCGGTGCGCTATCACTTAACTACCTGACGTCATATCCTTTTACAACGCAAAAAAATATCGTAAACACATTATTAGCAAAAATAAAATCCTTTACTTGCTGTTATTATAATAACTTACTTTTATATTTATAAGAATTATGAAATTTATGAGCTGGAATCGAAGATAAAATTTGGTATTTAAATGATTTTTTAATGCATTTAACAAATTTAATAACATTCGATATTTAAATGATGCTTAAATAAAGAATACAAAGTATTAAAATATTCTCATCATAAGGTAAATCTCAGATCAATTTTTTTAAAAACATTTTATAGAAAAAAAGACCTTATTGAAATGAATTCAATGATATGAATATTTTCCAAGTAAAATATAAAAGAAGCAAACTTTAATTTTCCCCCATGAAAAGATAAAGATATTTTTGCTTTGCTTTACTCATGCTACTGATAAAATTTGTATCAGCAAAAGTCAAAGTAATATTCATCGAAGCATAGAATTCCATTAACTATTCCAACAGAATATTAGTTTTGATCTCGTCCAACCAAACGTTAGTTTTAAACTTTTTAAAAGCTCAGCGGATAAGAATATACTAGAAAACGAGAAACTAGTGATTCCATTATAATTAAAAGTGGCGGATTGAATTTAAGTGCATTTTATGTTTCTTGTATTGAATTTAAATATTAGTAAATGTAAATTTTGATTATTTAGTTTAGTAGTCACGTGTTTAGTCTTTTAATGTACTTCGTTTGGATGCAAATACATTTAAAAAAATATATTGAATATATACTAAATCCCTTTAAAAGGATAGTTAATGATTACATGCTAAATATTTTAAGATTAAGTCTTTGTCAATCTCTTAATGTCTAGATGTTTTTATGCTAAATTCCTTAAGAAGAGTATTAAATGATTCCATGATAAAACCCTAGGAAGGGTATTAAATAAGGATGCCTTTATGAATGGAAATTTTTTAGAAAGGTATTAAATGATTGAATATTCATTAACTTAAGAATATAATTAAATAATTAGATACTGAACATCGCGGAACAATTAGAAAAGACTTGCAGTTTTAACGAATTTGTATTTCATTTCAATTTTACTGGAGAGACATCGATGTTCCCTTAAGGGTATTTTACTTGCTTTTTGAGGATAAAAAGTCGGTTTTTAAAGCAAGTGGCAATTCATAATCCAAGAAAATCTGACTCTATTTATCAAATTAAAGTTCGGGGCAATTTTTATATTTTTACTCGAAAATTTGATATTCAAGTTAAAGATATTATTTGGTTTAAAAAAAAGGATATCAATGTAATATCTGTTTGGATTGACAACTTTTGACGTGTATTATATTTTACTTAAAAAAAAAAAATCGAGACTATTTTTTGTATTCCGACTGTAATTGATTTTCACCACTAGAAGTATTGTTATCATTATTATTATTTTGTTTTAAAACTTTTACAGCTAGTTATTTTGCTAGTTAAAACTATGAAAACAAAACATAGTTTGAAGTAAGTTGTTGTAAGAAGGAAATGGTGATAATTTAGAAATAAATTAAATGAACTTTCACTTATTATAACTTGACTGAGTAAAGAACAACGCTAAGACATTTTTGCCTTTTTAGGTTAATTTAGCAGATAGTTTGAAAGGAAATACATGCTTAATTAATAATTTTAAATAACGTATGTAGAAAATTATTTAATAGTGAAACTGGTAAGATTAATTTTAGTTCAATTATAAAAAAATTCAATAAATCTCACATTTTTGAGCTTAATGTAAACAATATTAATTCTTAAAACAATTTATATTTTTTTTCCTAATTCAGACAAAAAAATATCGTTAAAAAATTCAATTTAAGATGAAAAAGCTGAGTTTAAACATTTTTCCATAAACTGTGTGAATGTAAAATGATTCTTGAAATCTAATTTTATTTATATATAAGATGCAATAAAAAAAAACACCGACTTATTTTACAAGCAAAAAATACGAATTTATAGATTCTTTTGCAAAAAAGGGAAATAAATAAATAAATTAGATTTGCCTTGTAATCACTTCATAGTTAAGCTTTCCTATTTTTGTGGGAGAGTGCCAAATGCATTAGACAAAAATTTAAACACGTTTGGAAAGCTTCCAAACATAGTGAGTTCTAATATCGTGTGTACGCTGACATTAGTATTGTTTATAAATTACTTTTAGTATTTCAAAATGGAAAAGAAAAATTGTGTTTGATACTTTCTAGAAAAAAAGCATTTAATTATTCAGTTTTAGATGTATGCCAAGTATTATTTATCGATAAAATACTTTTTGTTTTTTATTTTCCACTACTATTGGTAAAAATTTGTTTTAGAGAGGTTGCTGTCTAACTGGTATAGTATTCCAACTTGTAGCTTGTGCTGTGTATCAATTGTTTTCGCCTGAAACTATTTTTATTGTCTGATCACAGACAAATTAAAATTTTTCACAAACGATTCATTCTCGTCCGTATTCTAATTCGTATTCTAAAAATCATATTTAATTGGTTGGGAATGTTATATTTAAAAAGAAAAAGCAAGTGTCATAATCTAAATACTATTTATGTTATTTTTTGTTACTTTGAATTTTAATTTATATTAAACGTTTATCAATTTGTTATCGGTGTTGTTATCGGCAAGATATCGGTGCAGTTCTTGCAAGGAATAAGAACTTATATTCCTTGCAAGAATTGCACCGATATCCAACTTACCCCGGATCACATTCTCGAGTTCCCAGCCCATAGCCCATATGTTTAACAACTGAGTATAGCGTCACTGGCTTCAGAACTTCATGAGATCCTCTACAGTAATGATGTATTGGAGCTTACGGATGCAGTTTTGAAGGCACACGAGGCAATTGAATTGTCCATGGACACGATAAAAAAATCATTTTGCTATCATGTTATTGTTTAGTTCTGCTAGGACAACATATGTCGCACTTCGAACGACCAATAGGACAATGGGGCTAACTTCAAGAAGAGAGTTCAGATTAAAAAGGAAAAAAAACTTATTTGTAATTTTATAAATGGTAAAAAACAATGCGCTGCCAAAGGAAACATTTTCTCTATAAAAATTAGAAGTTAGTCTTGAAAGAGTTGAGGATGTTGGTAATAAGCATTGAAAATTAATATTGAGTACAAAAGATTGCGAGGTGCACTTTAGTATGATTGTAAAGTCAAATGCAACAGAAAAAAAATATGGAATAGTTAAAACGTGTAATGAATCTTTAAAGTGATTTAGAAAAATAAAACAGAATGTTTAGTGCATGTATGTGTGTACACTAAAAAAAGCTAGATAAATCTTTAACCAGTATAAGTTTCTCATTATCCCAAAGTTTAGTTAAATGAAAGATCATTTTATTTCAGTTACACCATAAATTGTGAAGTATGGTCGAGAAATACTTCCATGTTACAACTAACTAAACCAAAATTTGGTAAAAGGCACGAAACTTTGACAGTGACTGTAAACTGAGCGATATTTGTTTGAGACACCATGTTTTCTTTACAACTTGGTTTCAGCGTATCGGGACGACTTAAGCATGTTGTTTCAAGTATCATTTTATTTAGGTAGGTGTTTTTATTAGGTACTAAATATGCTAAAATTGGTACCAAGATATCTACTGTAGGTACAGTAAAAAATGATTATTAAGGCCTTCCGAAAGGGATAACAGATAAAATAGTTAATTATAATAACTTTCGTCTGTGAGGAGTGGATTTCGAGTAATTGTGTTTGTTCAATTGTACAGAATCTTAATTTTGAAAAGATAAACTTCAAACAGCATCCTTGTTTTAGTGTGATAACATGAAGCCACCAGGAAAGGAAGAAATCATAATAAAAAAAGGAGTTTTATAGCTTAATTTGTTGCATCGGTATATGTCTTTCAGTTTTGTACAAGCTGATGTCGTAGTGTTGATCAATACCGATTTATTGATGATTTTCTTTTTTCACCACTTACGAAGAAAGGGGTTCAGCTTTTTACATAATAAGTTTTATTGCTCAACATATGTATGGGTATGTAATTACAATGTAAAATTGAGTTATATTAAATTGCTATTTTAATTTTAAAAATTTTAAGTAACATTTCCTTCTTTTTCCGTAAATGCTCTAGGAGTGTACTTTTCTTTTTTGAGAAAAGATTTCTGTTCTGTTTAGATAGTAATGTGCAATTAAAATTTAATAATTACTTTAATGATTCGGTATTTTATAAGAATTGACACATTTCTAAAACAATAGTAAATATATTTAATTAATATTTTTTTATTTTATGTCACCGGCTTCCAACAGCCGACCGAATATTAATTTTACTACTATCAATGTTCAACTCCGTAGCCTTGTAATTTTGAACCCTACCGTAGACTAGAGGACTTCTAGATATTAGCACACCTTCGAGGAGGGCTCTCTGATGGAACTAATTCGTTATTTGCGTTTCAAGGAGAGGTAAATCATTAAATCTCCCACGGGTAGACCGATGACAAGTGGACTCTTACCCATGATCTGTCTGCAACTGAGGATGTTTTACGTCAGCACTGTGGTCAGTGCGAGCAGGGAGAAGAATTCGTACCAACTTGGATTACCTCCACTGGGAGGGAAATACACTATTTCCTGAGCCACCTTGGCGCATATTAATATTATAGATTTTTTGTTGGTAGAATTTTGACTTCAAATATTACATACTATTGTAATTCAATCCACGCTTTCATTTTCCAGTTCAAAAGCTACAAATTAAACTATTTGTCTTTTTTCCTCCTTTCAGTCAAACTGATAAACTGTTTATGTTCAAATCAAAAATCTAATAATCTAACTTAAAAATAAAACTAAATAGCAATTTGAAATTAGATACATGCGTTGGAAAGATAAGGAACAAAAATCACATTTATATCACATTTCTATTCTGACAGATCTTACTTTATGACATCATTTTGCTTTCAAGAGGAAGTAATACAAGTCCCAGGAGAGCAATATAAATATTAGCATTAAAATTCTTTATTTTCATTTCGTTTTGCATCATCTGGAAGATGACAGGTTTAATAATATTTTGCAAAAGTTTTTATAACGGAAGCCTAATATCAATCACATTATTTTAGAAAGGTAATCTTTTATTTGTTATTTTTTATTTTTCAAGCTTGATATATTAAGGAATTCGGGAATATGCTAACATACTAATAGTAATTTATTTCTGTTTTGATTGACATTGTATATTATACTTTGGATAATATATCTCTCAGCTCAAGTAATGATCTGGAGTCGATGAGTTATTTTTCATGACAAAAATAACACTTCTCGTGTTGTTTCAGTTACTTGAGTTGATAACTATTGTTCGCTTTGAGAAGTGACAGTTAATATTGAGATTAATAATTCAAAGTTTACTCTTATTTAAAATTTATTTCTTACTATTTGCTATTTGCGAACTTTTTCAGGTAAAAAAACGTATTACTAATATTTTACTATTATTTATTATTTCTCATGAGAGAATTTGGGAATGTGACAAATCATTCAAACTGGGAATTCATTAAACTTCAACGTGATGTGGAGTAAATTAAAAACATACATTTTAATACGCGATTTATTTCAATTTAATTAAAATGCTTTTGTTATGCGCAAACTTAATTTTTTTAATTAAAAATTTATAAAAGTCATTAGTATTTATAAGAATTTTGAAATAATTTAAAAACATGTTTGCAATAATAAAATTCAAATTAACTAAAGGAAAATTATATAGAAGTAAGCAGAAACTGAACTAACAAAACTGAATATATCGCAAAATTAAATAGATATTCTAAAATACTCTTTCACTGAGTTAAATTAAATGTAAGTGTTAAAATGTATTTTTCTCTTACAGTGTAGTACACTAAGTTAAATTGTGTTCTATTTGTTGAATAATTAGGTAATTTAGATTATTTTTACTCTTATAAAAATTTGAAAAATTTGGATTAAAAAAGCTTCTTGGTCATAGGATAAAAACTTAAAAAACACATTCTCCGCGTTTTATTCTCTGCGTTTCCTTTATTAAGAGCAAAGTAGAAAAAACAAATGCAGTGTTTTAAGTATAAATTATGATATTAACTACAACATCGGGTATCAGTGGCTGGGTGGTGCAGTTGGTTTGTCGTCGGCCTTCTGAGCCCAAGTCTGCGGGTTCGATCCCCGGCCCAGACACCGGATTTTCGGGAAGCAGAAAATCCTCAGCGGCCATGTCGTATGATTACGCGGCATGTAAAAGATCTCTGGAGTGCCTTATTGGCTCTTGGCATTTCCAGCAAAATTAAATTCCTGGTGCACTTTAGCATCCAAATATAGTCTCGGTGCTGCCATCTAGTGTGTCAGAAACTAGACGTCCAAATTAACATGACCAACGGTATGTCTCCCATTGATGTCCTGAAAGAGTAGATACCACCTCTGGAGAACGCACTAGGTCTGCTCATCGCAAGACCGATTGTGCAGCTCATTGGAAATAAAAAAAACATCGGGTATCAGCTACAATAACCAGTATTTTCTTATTCCAATTGTTCGCATATATTTTATATACAAAGATTTACGAAATTGATTATTTAAAAGCTACTTTATCATTTTATTATTTGTATATTTATTTATTAAGTGATTCAATCCTATAAATGTAAAACACAACTCCATTTTCAGTTTGTATTCAATTTATTCTACAAGAAGCAACGTTTAATGGAAAAAAAACTAATGTTTAATCATAAAATTAACAGTTTTTGGGAAGTAATGCCATAAAAAACTAGACTACCATAAAGAACTATTTATGACTATTATAATTTGAACTACTTATGATGTAGTAGTTCATTTACGTCGCACTAGAGCTTCACAACGGGCTATTGGCGACGGTCTGGGAAACATCCCTGAGGAAGATCCGAAGACATGCCATCACAATTTTGATCCTCTGCAGAGGGGATGGCACCCCCGCTTCGGCCTGCACCCGACCCTAACGACCTGCACGCGAAGTCGAGCACTTTACGGTAGAACAGTTTAACGAGGACCAATACCGCACACCCTCGGTCTCTTCGCAGACTGATCTAAGTGGTCACCCACCCACACACTGACCGAAGCCAGTGATGCTTGACTTCGGTGATCTGCTGGGAGCCGTGTCTTAACGATCAGTCCACTGCGGGACGAACTACTTATGAATATCATAATTTAAGGATTAATTAATTTTTGCAAAACATATGATAATTTAACCAATAAAGGCTTAAAATAGCTAATAAAAGTTTAATAACCAGCAAAATCTGAGATTCCATTAAAGATTTCTATAAATATACATGCTTGATGCATTTGATATTAATCTTCTGAAAAAAAAATTTTGCATTTTGTCCCTCAGATAATCACAGATTGTTATTCGTCTCTCGTAACTATCTGAACTACGTTTAGAAGAAAAAAATTCTAACTTAAATATCTCCTTCGTGTTAGGTAAATAACTGTTACATACCCGTTTTACACAGATATAAAACAGAGAAGCATATTCACTGCCCGAGTTACTTAATGCTTGAAATGTGATTGAAGGAATAGAATAAATGCCTTTGCTTTCATTTTATTGACTGAATATTTATTAGCTGTTACAGTCGCCAACTACTTAAATGTTACACTGAGATAAAAGTATGGTAAAAAATACCAGAATATGGCAAAATTTAGTGTGTTACTGGCTCGCTCTTTCGACAATTCGCTCTAATATTAGTAAATATTTTATTTGGATCATATTTTAGTGAGTAAATCAAGTTGATATTAACAAATACATGGTTGAAAAAATAATAAAATAAAATATTTATATTATCGGAGAGAAGTGAAGTTGTTTACGTCTTTTCAACTAGGAACTATTACATTACTGGAAGAAGTCATTAAAAATGGCTTCTCTATAATGTTAAGCCTCTTCTGAGAAGTTTAATTTTGCTTTATATTGATGCAAATAATTAATTTTAGGTGACAGTGTATGGCTTTAATGTGCTGGAACAATACTTTTGTAATAATTAGTTATTAAATTACAGGAAGTAGCCCTTAAATATTGCTTCTCTATAATGTTGAACCTTTCTTAAGAAGTTTGAGTTGAATTTCGAAAAACCTTATTCTTTTCTTGAAAATAAATGTAAAAGCAAACTTTTTAATTCAATGTAAGTGTATAACTCATAAATAAAATCTATTTTTATCTTTATTTTTCTTTAAGCTACTTAATTTCTAAAACCACAAAAATGATTCAGTTACAGGGTTATATTAAATTCTAACGACATTTTTGATGGCGAAGCTTTATCTAGATTATTTTAAATTTAATATAATAATGCGGGATTGGCTTTAGTTTTGGCTATATTGTCTATCAAGTAACCGCCATCTTTGGATCTCTTCCCATGCTCCTAAGAGTCTATTAGTGACTATTTAATCAATGCTAATTGAAAATTGTTGGCGTTAGGGCTGGGGGTGTGAGCCTCAGCCCTAATCGAATCATTAATTCATCGATCAATTAATCGAATGCCATGGGAGGTAGGATGTCCAATGGACCCATTGTCCGAGTGTTGAAAAGTTTTACAAAAATTGTCATTAACTGTGGAGCTGTCTTCGTCTCGATAAAGAGATTTTGCTTTATTTTTATTTTTTTATAATTAGTATAGCCATATCTGTTTTGTTCAGCTTTGAAAATGTTCCATAATATAATTAAAAAAAAATTATTTAAAAAAAAATCTGTGCAGTAATCCCCCTTTCAGTACAAATGCAATGTACTAGAGATTAACATCACTATTAAAATCATGATTCCATAAAAGTGGTCACATATACATAAATACAAATGCAAAGAAGCAATATATATCATGCAACAATATGCTTATATAGTCATGGTAAACATGACTATATTACATCGTTACGAACATATCATTGGTGCTTTTTTTGAGAAAAGATATAATAATGAAGAAATCAATAAAAATAACAATATCAGTTGTTTTAGCTTATCGATGTATTATTACAGTTTAAAGGAAGCAGATTTCGTATAAGAAAGTTATTTTACGGTTCAGTGCATTTTCATAAAGATATCGCTACTCCATGGCTTACACTAAAGCATTTTTTTTTCTGTTCGGGTTTTTTTTTTGACAAAAACTCTTGTAGTCACGTCAGAATTTTATCCATTAATCGAATGTCGATTTATTGCCTATTTGTTTTCTCAATTTCCACCGCAACTATCAAGAAAAATTGTCCTCTGAAAACCTATTTTGAAATGGAATAGTTTACACAAGGAGAACAGAGTATACAACTTAACTCGATAGAGCGGTGTTTCATTTTCGGTATTTGACTTGTTTGTTTCTTTTTCGAGAAAAATATTGGTTCTGTAGAAAACTAAGACTTAGAAAAATTATAAGAAGGAAGAGAATCGATTTTTTGAAATTTTTCAGTTGTTTTGATTCATTTCATTTTGAAAAGCTCAATCACCTTGTTTTTTTTATTTTATTTTTTTTATAATAAAATGAAAAAAGCTTCTTGTCGCTTCTTTCAACATGGTTTTCAATAGCTATATTTTCCACTCTGAAAACTTTTCGGTCATGTTCTGAAAAATTGATAAATTGAACTTACATATAAAGAAAAGTTTAAAATTTTTTTTCCGAAAATTTTATTGTAGTAGAAACTTATAAGCAAAAAAAAGCAATTTTAGTAAATACTTTTTTCTTCGTCTCTTAAAAGCCATGTTGTTGAAAATACAATTAAATATTTTTTAGCTGCCTTAAATATCAAAATAGAGCCACTTCCTATGAAAAGACTTACATATGCTAATACCAAAATGACATAATAATATGTGATATAATATTAACAACGTATAGCACCATCTAAATTCAATTTCGAATTTCTCGTTTTAAATCAAACTCGTATAAAATTAATAAAGTCCTCACCTATGGATGGACTCAGTATTTTAATATCACATTAAATTTTTGTAAGATGCATTTTAAATCACAATGCCTTTTCTTAACATTTCTTTCAGTCGAACATAACGCATAAAGTTTTAGGAGGACTAGGTACATTAAACTAAAAGCTTTACGCAAAATTTAAACCTTTATGAATAATTAAAATCCAATTAATGCAGATTTTAAAAACATATTTTATTTGAATAAAAAAGGCGAGACATACATCCCATGAAAAGTTAAAATGATTTTGAAAGTTTTTAAAAATGCGAAATTTGTTCTCATATAATCAGGATACATTTTATGTTCTTTAAGCTTTCAAGCACTGAAAATTCTTCCAATTGAATTATTCAATTTAATTTCCAATGAATTTAAATTAATATAATCTTTTTAAACTTCTTTAGATAAAAAGCAAACTTTAAAAACTTTGGACGGAATTATTTTTAAAAGAAAAGCTAAAGAAATATAAAAGTTTTTGACGAATTTTTAATTTAAAAAAGAAGATAAACAACGTTAAAAAATAATTTTCAATGTATTAATATTTTTTTAATCATTATTTTATGGCATAGTTTTTTTTTTGTGAAGCAACATTTTAAGAAATAAGCTTGAAAAATTATTGTATTTTTCGACAAATTCTTGAAAAAAATCAGGAGTGAGACCAACGAATCATTACAATCATAACAATATTAACAATATTACATTTAAAAAATAAAATTACAAAAACTAAACAATGTATATAATAATCGTTATAATTATGATTCAAAATTTCATTTAATAGTTACGCTTAAAAATTTTTCGTCTTCATTGAAAGTTTTAATTTTGAGTGTGCTAAAACCGACAAATTCAATAATTAAAGCTATCCAATGATACCAAACTCAATCTTACACCCAAAACCCTAAGGGTAGGGTAGAGGCATTTTTGAGATCTTAAATGTGAATACCTATTTTTTATTGCAGATTTGGATTCTCATAAAAGTAACACTATTTCAGTTGCAGGTTTAGGCACTTTGCTTTCAGATTGCGCTATCCAAGAAAAATTGAATAGGCTACAAGCTGCATAAAATGGCCCCTCTCGAGATCCCTCAGATTAACGTGTCATCATGAAGATTGACACGTTTAAAAAAATTTATATCGATTTCTTTTTTTCATTTATTTCAATCTGAGGGATTTCAGATACCACCATTTTAAACAGCTTGCACCTTATTTTTGCTTTTTTCGTTTCAGCGCCATTTGTAAAGAAAAATGCATAAACTTGCAAACTATATATATATATATATATATATATATATATATATATATATATATATATATATATATATATATATATATATATATATATATATATATATATATATATATATATATATATATATATATGCATTAATTTCGACCTATAGTTAAGATTATCATCGAATTACAGCTTTACCTCTTTAAACTTTTCTTGAGGATATTGATACTTTCTTTTCTAAAAAAAAAATTATAATCTTGAATTCACTGTTTACCTGCACAACTCTTTGCTGATTGGAAATGAATACTACTTTATTACAATTAATTTAAATAATTTAAAAATTTAATTACTATCATAGAATTAATTAGGAAACACTTTATTTTTTTTTGTCCCATAAAAAAGATGCCTGTATTTGTAAATTCTTAATTTATTAGACAATGTACTTTCCATTTTAGTAACCATGGATCAGTGGAACGTACAATAATAATGTTTGCTTTAAAAGTATTGCAAGAAAACAGTGATAGTTTCTAAGCTGTGTAGAGGATTTTCGACGTTTTTACTTGAAAAAAGAAGGAAAACAGTTATAAAATTTATTTTCACTAAGACAACGTTAAAAAATAATTTTTAATGTATTAATATATTTTTATTCATTATTTTACAGAAAAGTCTTTTTTATAAAGCAAATTTCAAGAAATTAGCTTAAACCCGTATAAGTTTCAACACCCGTCTGTTTTTGTTTTGGTTCTATCTCAAGAGTAAAGTTTCAACACCCGTCTGTTTTTGTTTTGGTTCTATCTTAAGAGTTAAAATGGAGAATTCAGGATGAAAACTGAGATATTGTATGACTGAGATACTATATACAACTGAGATATTATAGCGGTCAACGAGGAATCTCAACACCAAATTTGAAGAATGCATTCGTACCGGAGGACGGCCTCTAAAGCATATATGATTTTTTAAAAAAATGATAAATTCCATTAATCTTTTGCTTACGGTGCCTGATAGCACTTGCTATTTTGAACCATCTGTTGTACCAGCCGAAAGCAAAATGTTAATCTTTCTTAAATGACAAATTTCAAGGTTTCAATTACTATGAATAAATTGCTTTACTTCCATCACTCATTATTGGGTAGTTAAAAAGTTCTCTTTTGTGTCACCCTGCATTTATAGACAGTTAATTGATTTAGTGCAGGATGGCCTTCTGAGGTTCCTCGAGGTGATGCTTAGCTTTAGGCCATGGTAAGGCAACCCTAGTATTGAAGGATACATATCGATGGTTTATAAAGATACCGGCACAAGTGCAAAAAATGACTTTTTGAGTATTTGGTATCAAAATATTTGTAATTTTATGCTCTATTTTACTAGGATAACGACAGTTTTGTAACTTCAAAAATGTACCTCCTGGAGGCACTAGTGTCTTTAGTGTTTTTAATTTTACGCGCGATTTTGAGCCTATACCAGCAGCCGATAGTGACGCTTTGTCCATTGTGTCAGTCGTTCGCAAAACATTGATGGGAGAAGTCACGCAGCTGGTGAGTAAATTTAACTAATGGTTGTTGTGTCATTATCTTTTTAAAGTCTCTCTGTATATTGATATTGTTTTTATGCTATACCGACACTTCTACTTAAATAACATGGAATACATCGGTACTAGATAAAACTTGCCTCACTTACAGGGCAAAACTTTAAATCTTATAATGACACATCTGCAAATATTTTCAAAATTTAAAGGTTTATATGAAATTTGTTTCATTTTCCTCGTAGATAATGTAGAAATATAGGTAAGTGCAAAAAATTATACAGATTGAATGAAAACTGAATGAATAGGAGCATTTTTACCAGGAGAGTTTTCATTAATAACTTTAAATGAATCAAATCTCAAAACTATAAATTTGCAGATGCGCCGGTATCTTTATAAACCATCGATATGTTGGCTTCCTTTGAAACAAAATTGAGTGCCCTGTCTATAATTTATATCGGTGAGTTAGGTTTTATTTCCTAGATTTTATTAATTTCAATTTCATTTCTTTTAATTTTTCTCCTCACGAACTTGTGACTTTGAGTATTTCATGCATAGATTTGAGGATAGATGTATCACGGAAGAATGTATTAGAATGGTTGGATGTAATAGAAAGTGCGTGAATTAAATTAGTTCATATTAATTTAATACTCGTACTTTCGACATTTTACCTTCATCTGAAAAATCAAGTTTGAATCCTAACACAAATGAGATAAAAAATTACACAATTTAAGATTCTCAATTTGAATGAAGATTAAATGGGAAGTTTTATCGAAACCTGATCAAGCAATAAAGAGAAATGTGACATTAAAAATATTTGAACCTGTTTGATAACCATTGAAACTGGGCAAGAGCCTAAAAACAAATGTTAAAAATGCTTCTGAAACTGATCAGTCAAAGTAAATGCCATTAGTATTTTCTTCATTGATTTTATCTTCCCTTATTAGAATTTTTTAGTTTTTAATAACTCTCTTGTATGTACACACACGAAACCTCATATTTTTTGACAAAAATATTTTGATAACACTTCAAAGTTTGTATTCGATGGGGGAAATGCACAGAACACCCTGTACATAATCATTTTTCCTTACTTTAAGTTTATTTTCACGATGCTTTACTTAAATTATATATTTATTTTGATAATTTAAAGCTACGTTTTAAAATAGATAATCATTTAACTATATTTATATAGAGCGAAAGAATCTGATACGTAATGTGAGGCATTTCGGATATAAAAAAGGTATTTTTAATAGTGGAATTAAAATATACAGTATTTATATAAATCATGCGTTAATTTTTCCATTCATATGGTAACGGTAACGGTTTACCAGAAAGTTTAGTTTTCAAAATTATTATTCTTATTATCACACATTTAGTTAAAAAATACAAAACTGAAATGAGTAAATTTCCGATAAAATATACAGCCTGTTCTGAGATATCATGACCAAAGTTATTTAATTATTGAATTTCACTACATTTACCAAATTTTATCACATATTATAAAACCATATTTTATTGTAAATTTTATCAAAATCCTTTCCTAAATGCTTCTGTAAGAATTACAGAACCGAAGTTCCCATAGAACTGGAAAAGCCCCTATAAAATTTACCATATTCTGGCAGTTTCGTCCATACGTTGTTTGTTAGTGTGAAAAATAATAGATAATATTAATTTATATTTTATACCAAATGTATCAAAATATTTATCCACTGTTTTTATATCAGTTAATATAAATATAGGGGGTAAATATTTAATATAAATCCAATTCGAGTGATTAAATAATAGTTATTACACAGTAATATAATCATACAACTTTGTTTCATTAAAATCTATTAACTAATAAATTGAATAAAAAGCATATAGATACGCCATTAATTAAACTATTCTACTCTAAGTTTTTTGTTAGTAATGAATGTTTTTTATCACAGTTGCTTGAAAGAATAAAGGTTTATATCTCATTTAATACTTTTTTCCTCTCTCAGAAAAAAATTATCAGGTGAACATAATTTAATCTTTTTTTTTCATTTCATTCTGATATGAATATAGAAACTTACCATTTAATTAAATTCTATATTATTCCTTCTATGTTTTTAATATTCCCTCTTCGAAATTTAGATATTTTGCTCCAATAAGTCTACGGATTAATATAAAAAATATATCAATGGATTTGTGAAATCTATGAGCTTATCAATTTATTTCCTTTTTATGTAAATCCATGAATAAAAATGACAAAGAGTTCTAATATTCAAAATAGATGTTTAAGTAAATTTACTGTTATAAATCTATATTTTTAATAGGCAGTGATAGAAATGAAATGTAATCATCATTGCAATGCAAACGTGCATTTTATTCAGCTAATTTTACTCAAATGTGTTTTATTTCTCAAATAAAAAAACCCGATTAATTTAATTTAAACCAAACATTTTATTTAAGATAAGCTATTTTCATTTTAATTTGATTATAGATAAAATCATTTCATTAGTGATTGATATTTTTCAGCATGATGATGAGTATTCAAAATTTAACTTGCTTGGTTCAAATTTTATGAAGGTAGAAAAAAAAGTTTGGTAAAATTAAACTACTTTATGACAATGACAAATATGGTAAAATAAAATACAGATCTAGCTAATAAAACGAAATATATGGCATTTAAACAATCTATTGGTAATTTTTTCATTCATATGATATCGGTTTAGCGGAATTTGTGGTTTTTGAAATTATAGCTCTTATTACCACACATTCACTAAAAAAATTTAAACTGAAAAGTAAATTTATTCGAAAAAATGTTATTTATGCTATACTCTAAGGTATCGTTATAAAATTACCAAATCTTACCTCATTTGCCAAATTTTATCACATATTGCAAAATCGTATGTTATTGTTATTTTTACCAACATAAATATCAAAGCACTTCTTTAAAAATTACAGAAATTCCCATAGAGCTGGAAATAGTGTAAAGTTTTTCATATTCTGGTATTTTTGTCTATACTTTTTCTTCTCAATCTAGATAATAATTGAAAATAATATGTTATATTTCACTTTAAATGCATAAAAATAATTATCCAGTGCTTATATCTCTGTTGGACCATAAAAAATGTTCATCTCAGGTGATTAGACAATATTTATAACACATTAATTAAATCATACAACTTTATTTCAGCTGAATCGATGAAAATTAATTAATAAACTTGAACAAAAAACGTATAGATACGCCATTAATTAAACTATTCTACTAAATGTTTATTGTTGGTGGAGGTTTTACTTATCATAATTTTTTGGAATGAAAACAGCTTTATATCTCATTTAGTACTTTTTTTTTTCAACCCTCAGAAAGAAATTACCAGACAGACATGATCTTATCATTTTTTTTTCATTTTATTCAGATATGAATATCGAAAACTTTCCATCTAATTAAATTCTATATTATTCAATTCATGTTTTTAGTATTGCATCTTCAAAAAACTTAGATATTTCGCTTCAGTAAGTTTAGGGATTAAGGTAAAGAAAATGGATTGCTAAAATATATGAGTTTATCATTTATTACTTTTTTTAAGAAACCAAATGGATAAAAATGATAAAGAACTGCGGTATTCAATCAAAATTGAGATTTGAGTAGCTTTATTGTTATGAATCTATATCTTTAACATGCAATTAAATGCTCCATTGATAAAGAAAGATTTTTTTTCAGTGTACTATATTCCCATGTGCTTTATATTTCTGCTATAATACTCAATTATTTTAAATAAAATCCAGTATTAAATTCAAGAAATATTAATTTTTCTTAAGTTTAATTATATATGTAATTATTTTTAGTGATTAATATTTAACTCACATGATGATCAGCTTTAACCCACTGACGGTTCTGCACGTAAAAAGTCGCATTTTAACCTGCAGTCTTCTCTGCATAGCAAAACCGGTTTTCCCTTGTTAACTGATAGGGGAACTGTGTGTAGGGGAGAAACATTCTCCCAATTTTGCCCATTTCCTTAACCGCCAGTGGGTTAAAAAATAATCATATATATATTTATTACAAACTTAACAGTAAAAACTGTTTTCTTGCCACAAATAAGTGAATCATATAATGATATTCCAGCTGTAAAATAGGCCAACTTTTTAGCTGCAGTTTTTACTCTCTCGTTCAAAAACTGTATAGAGCTTAATTTCAGTGTATTTTATTCGCATGTGTTTTATATCCCAGTTATAATGCCGAATGAGTTGAAATAAAATCAAGTGTTTAATTTATGAAATACTACTTGTCCCTTAGTTTAATTATATATGCAACTAATTTTAGTGATTGATATTTAACTCACATGATGATCAGCTTTGAAAATTAACGCATTTATTTATTACAAACTTTATGGTATTAACTGTTTTCTTGCCACAAATAAGTGAATCATATGATGATTTCCAACTAGTAAAATAGGCCAACTTTATCGCTGTAGTTATATATATATATATATATATATATATATATATATATATATATATATATATATATATATATATATATATATATATATATATATATATATATATATATATATATATATATATATATATATATATATATATATATATATATATATATATATATATATATATATATATATATATATATATATGTAGTTATATATATATATATATATATATATATATATATATATATATATATATATATATATATATATATATATATATATATATATATATATATATATATATATATATATACTCTCTTAAAATGAAAGAGTTATTTCCCCTACTCAAAAAAGAGTTAAATTTTTTTAATTCAACTTGAGTGAAATACATTCTTATTTGAGCGAAATTCTTGCTTTGCATTAACTCAAACTTGAGTGGTATTTATTAAGCAATATTTGAGTGCTTTTAGCTCAAACTTGAGTGATTTATTTATTATTTAATTGTGTGCGAGATATAAGCTGGAATTTCTATCGTTTTATTTTAAAAAGCAAACGATAATAAATCTAAATAAAATTGTTATGTTCTGTGATCTAAATAGATTATGTCTTCGTTTTTATTTTACGTTTAATTTTTTTTCTGGAGAATATGACATTTAATATTTTGAATTAAGAAGAATTAAAACAACTTTTAGTTCACAGTGGTATTTCTGAAGCAGACGCTGTTTTACTTTTCAGTAAGTAGATATACCTTGTTGTTTTTATTTTGAAAATACTTTAATTTTGAATGTGTTATATACACATTCCATTTAAATTAGCTGTTTTTCAGCGTTTCTTAATAAAATATACTATTCTTTTAAATTATTTGTCAAAAAAATTTATTAAAATTGAAAGTGTTAAATGTGGATGATTATGAAATATTAAAAAAATTTGATTACCTGCTAGAATCATTGTCAAAGCATGTGGGAATATATAATATTTGGTAAGAGTTTTAGAATTTTTTTCAGATTTCATATTAAAGTTTTAACATTTTATTTTAATATAATAAATTTATATCCATGTTTTAGTTCTTTTGATGTATAATTTTGGTACAAAACATTTCTGGATAATTAATTTCATATCATTCTATACTTCTTTTATAAAAGATATTTACGAAATTATTGTTCATACAGTCTATAATCGTTGTTATTTAAATTGCTTTCTATTAATAAAGTTGACTGTCTTTAATTTATGAAAGTTCGCATCTGCAACATCCATTCATTCAAATCAGAATCTTCAGATGTTCAATGTATTTTATTATAAATATATCAATCAAAGAAAAAGTGGAAAATATTATATTTAAAAAAATTAATCCGCATTTTGAATTTTTCTGTTTTTATCCTGTTTTTAGCTTTTATTTAATTGGAATTCAGAATTAATACTATCTTCTTATTTCATAAAGTATTTATCACATTATGCAAACTAATTTTCCTTTGTTGCTAGCATAAAAGTTCTTACCACTTTTCTTCAAATTTAATTTTCGAGGCAAAATTGAAAATTCAGAATTAATATTTAATTAAAAGTACAATGCTAATTAAAGTATTTGAAAATGCAAATAAATTAGAATTTTACAGTAGTTATAGATTAATAGTAAAAAAATAGGAGCAAAATTAAAAGTAATATTTATTATGCGATATAGCTCAATTTGATTTTATATACATATATCCCAGCTGAAAATAAATTGTAGTTATTCTACAGAACTGAAGTAATTTCGTAGTTTTTATAGAAATAACTGCAAATTTTCTGTAGTGCAAACTTGACTGTAAAAACACTGCAGTTATTTTGCAGCTAATGCGAAGTAATTTCTCAGTAATTTATTTCGAAACAATTTTAGCTATTGTCTTCAAAATTACTGTAGTTTAAGTGAGGTCACTTTAAAATCATAAATTTAGAAAAAAACTGAAATTTTAAATTCGTGGTCATTCAGCAGCAAATTTGAAGTAATTATGCAGTCATTGTTTCAGAAGTATACTTTCTGATGAATCTGCAGAAAAACTGCAGTTACTTTGCATTGTTGTAAAATTGAAAGAGTTTGATGTCTACAATCTTGCTTTCCTGGCTGGTATATTAAATTTTTATAATGTTTTTTCTTTTTGATTATATATTAATTTCTTACAATTAGGTAAAAATTCTAAACATATATATCGATAACGGAAATAACGTACACTATCTATATTCATAATAGTTCAAATTTATAAAATACATACTTGATTTAACTGTAATTATTTATAATTCAGAAGCGATACAATTTAATTAGTTTAAAATATGCCTAAAATTAGGTATTTAAATATTTCTGTATTTTAGTAATTTTATTAAAAATGTCGTTTTCATTAATTTTCATTATGTATTTCTTTTTGACTTAAGAAAACTATGTTTAAGCAAAGTTTATGGTAAAAACAATATTAAAGTTAAGTCAAGTAGTTAATGTAAATTAGTTAATTTTTTTATTCGAATTCATACTAAGCTAGGATTATTGCAGAACAAAAATTATACTTATTTTTTCTAATCAAAACAAATATATAGTTTGGATTTTAAACAAATTTATATCAAAAGAGTTTACAAAATTGAGCTTGAAAAAGGGTATTTAATCCAGATTTTTTAGCTTTTAGCGTCTTCTTCAAAGATTTATTAATTTCACTTAGTTTCAGAAATTTGTCTTAAAATTTAGGCAATTTAAAACAATATACCTTTTTTATTGCTTGAAAATAAAGCTTTATAAATTAAACGAATAAATTTGTTCGAAAAAAAACGACTCATAGTATTTTCAATTGAACCTAAATGAGCATAATATTTATAAAACTGCTTACTTTAAAAATTAGTTTAGAGCTCCTTACTTTTAAAAATTAAACTTCAAAGAAAAATGACGTAACTTAGGGGAAAGAAAAAAAAAACTCAAATCTACAGTGGTTAGGAATTTTTCATAAAAAAAAACCTCTTAAGTAATAATTCATTTAATTGTTGTTTTACCGTATACAATCAAAATAATTGGATAACCACAAAATGCTGCTATTCAAACTGCTAACTCTGAAAACTTTTTCTAACTGTGTTTTCACTTTATTTGATTTAACAAATAAAAACTTTATCCACGCCAACGAGACCCAGCTCACGAAACTAATTAGTTCTTTGTAGCCGTCTTGGCATAGGACTGTAGCCGAGATGGTTAATCGGTCAATCTCACGACAGACGGAAAGCCAGTTCTAATCCCAGCCAGTGTCGATATGCTCACAGCGAAAACTTTCACTAGTACTATATTATCTAATTCGATATTTAAATTCAACAAACGTTAAGATAAAAAGAACTCCTATCTAAGGCTTTCTCTATCAAAAGGAATTTTTTTGAAACGAAAACTATAGTATTTTTTATCGCTTACGATAGATGGCACCACTAGATACAAAAATTTCGAATATTAACAGTAAAAATTTTGACTGCAATTTACCAACTGAAATACTGAAAATCACTCAAACACGAGTTAAAATCACTCAAGTTTGAGTAAAAACGATTCACTCAGGTAATACTGAAAATCACTCAAACTCGAGTGAAAATAACTCAAGTTTGAGTGAAATTTTTTTCACTCAAATTGAGCTATTTCCATATAACTCTTTCACTTGAGTGATTTTAACTCAAGATGAGAAGGCCGGTTTTTTCTAGATGAAAGAGTTAAATAGCACTCAAGTTGAGTTATTTTCACTCGTTCATTTTAAGAGAGTATATATATATATATATATATATATATATATATATATATATATATATATATATATATATATATATATATATATATATATATATATATATATATATATATATATATATATATATATATATATATATATATATATATATATATATATATATATATATATATATATATATATATATATATACATATATAGACACAAGCAACGTATTTAAAATAAATAATTATAAAATGAGCTAGCAAAGCAATTTATTGTTTGCAAAGGAATTAAAATGGGCTAGCTTCATATGAAAGGTGTTTCTTGTAACGTGCGAGCAGTGAGTAGGACCCGTAGTTTAACACTTTATTAAGATCTATTTGCACAACATGATGATTCGAAAATAACGTCCGTGTGCACCAAGCACATTATTAACACATTGATTAACACAATTAATTAGGAAATACAAGACAAAATAAAAAGTGCGTGCACATTCAATTATATATTTAGAAACTTGTCGCGAAAAATTAGCTTCCTTAGCTAGTCCACTAACAAGTAATCCATCCGGTCATAAGGTGCAACCATTTTCTTATAATCACATTAACAAATACTTGATAATTTTCAATGAACACTAAAATAATGCACTAGTGAGAAATTTATCACACCAAACTTTTAAAATGTGGCGTTTCTTCAAGATTCACGTAGTTTTCTGATGAAATACTTGCTAAAGATTGAAAATGCCACAGATCAAAAGGTGCTGAATTGTCAAATTTTGACTTATTATTTGATTTATAATTAGATTTACTAATCAGATTGAAGCGAAATATCATTGTAAAATCTTTGCGATTGTCCTACTCAACTCAAACAAGATTAACTTATTTTATACTATGATTGAGTTTTATACTATGAGCTCAAAAAATTAAATGCTTGTACTCAAATACTTGTATGTATCCAATACTTATATGCTTGCGTGTATATTTTTTTTAAAAAAAATCTATGTATTTTGGCGACTACCTGGAAAGTTAATTTAGAAATTAGTTTCATAATTAAATTATACACTAAATAAAAATATTTATATTGTTAATCAGAAAATACCGCTCAGCTTTGTAGTGATAAACTTTATTTAGGACAATTAAAGAATAAAAGTATATGCATCAATTCAATGTAACATAATTTTTTTTTTGTTGAGGAAATATGTTTAATGATTAGTGTATTACAAAGATGGATGATAAAATGTTTTGGTTCGTGTAATAGCTTTACTAATAATAATTTTATTAGACTAGGCAGAAAAATAGATCATTTTTCTCAGTTAATTTTCCTGATATTAGATTTCGGTTTGCGACGAAAACTAATTATGGTCTTATTTTTGTCGACTATTTGTTTGTTACTTTTCCGAAACAAAACTCTCTATTATAGATAATCTATATATTTGCCCTAAGCGGTACCAAATTCACGGGTATTTCTCTATCAAATTTGGCAACACTTATATCATACGTAAATGTGTTATTGGTTTACTGTCGAATAAATAGGCTGGTAATGCTTTTGTATATAAATCTTCCACATTATAAAATAACTGCAGATTTTTAATTAGAAACCCACATCTCCTGGAAAATTACTTTATTCCTTGCAAAACACATTAATTTTGAATATATTTTAAAGATATTTTGAAATCAATCAAACAGATAAATATTAAGGGGCTAACCAGGGCTTAAAAAATCTCAAAGCCTTACATTCCCTATCAGTCATGTTAGTTTTCAAAAACGCCGGCCTCTTGGCCGAGTGGTTAGCGTGTCTGACTGCGGAGCCGGCGGTCGCGGGTTCGAATACTGCTCAGGGCATGGACGTTTCTTTCTCTCTCTGTGTGTTCTATGTCTTTTCTCCTTTGTGTGTGTGATTGTGCGAATGTGACCCGCCCTTTGAACGGGTTTGTGGTTGTGCGACGTGGGCGATGCTGCTCCACCACCGTGGCTCCGCCACAGGTGCCCACTGGGTAACGAGAAGAGAGTAGCAGTTCTGGCATTTCTGTGGCCAATGGGACAATCCCCAAGTGCTCTTAAAGTGACATTGAAAAAAATTTTCATAATGCATTATGTCCTTTCGGCCATGGTATATATGTTCTACAGAACAAAAGCACTGCTTCGGCACATTTGTCTCGTTCATTGGTGGGAAGTAACGCAGTACAAGTAGTAAAACTATTGTAGTCGCTACTTTTTTTGTAGTTTTTAGTGAGGTGTGCTACTTTTATAAAAAAGTAGTGTAGCAAGTAGTGCGATACAAAAATGGGTAGCTTGTAGCAATTCCTGGCAACTATTTTTTACGTCAGCATAATAACGAAACAGGGTTCTAACACAACTATGTTTTCGAATTTGATGGGTACAAATCTTCGCGGGTCAGTCAATGAAAGCAACTTAAAATGCCGCTATGACTGTGAGTTCAAAAGTATTGCGTATTTAAAGTTGCGTGTAACTAATATTTCAGGCAGCCATTACGAATAATATATAAATTATCAATTCGGTCACGCTTTCTCATGCGAATGTACTCTCGTGAATCATTAATGTTATTTCAAAGAAAGGGGACATACTTTAAATGTACTTAATTTCTTAGAAGAAATAAAAGAGCATTAAACAATTCACGAAATTACGAGTATTTGATAATTTCCTAGCATTTCTCAAGTTAAATATTCGCTGTCGAGAAGGGCATAAAAAGTTGAATTTAAGGAAAAAATTTTAAAAAAAATGTTTTAGAATAACAATCTGGTTCATGTACATACGATTAAATATTTCTAAATAATTCGTCATGTTTAATATAAAACAATTTTTTTATCAATACCATTTTGAACATAAGTATAAATTAATTTCTCGAACATCGATCAGTTCCTTAAAGTAGTGATTATATTTCGAAAGCAGTTTGTAGTCACTACATTTAAAAAAATAGTTATAGTTGTAGTTAACTACATTTGTAACAAAGTAGTTGTAATTGTAGTAAACTATAAAAATAATGTAGTTTTCCCAACCACTGGTCTCGTATCCAGTGGGACACATATGGTCCAGACCCCTAATGACCCAAATTTTTCAGTTTTATTTTGGCAGAATATTGTTTTTTTTTTTTTTTTCTTATTTGATGCATTAAAGTCATAATTTGTCATTTAATTGGAAAATAAAAAAACTGGTCTTAAAAGTCATTTTTTATTATTTGAGATTGTATATTTTCTTGCCTGTTGGTATTGTAAGATTAAAATATGCAGATTCGATTGGAATTTTTACGTGTTCCGGGCATTTCAGAATATATAATTTTTGAGCATCTGGTGGAATCACTAGATTGTATACACATTAAGAATATAAATTTTTTTTTCATTTGAGAAAACACATTTAAATAGGTTTGTAAATGATTAAATAGAATTCAACTGCATAATGACAAAAACATTGTTTACTATTTTGTTATTAGAAAAGTAATACCCATTGTTACCCAATTTACGCTACATGCAGCATTTCTGTTTGTTTCATAAATTAAAATATTCTTTAGAATGAGTTTGAGTCATGAGTCTAAGATAAGTTTAAAAAGAATAGTGTAAATACATAGAACAGAATTTATTTACTTATATGCACGTTAATATGCATTGTTTGATGTTGAAAATGACTTTGTTTGGTGAAAGATAAATAATTGTTTGATTAGAGATAATTTTTTTGAACAAAGCTCAGTCATTACGATTCATTCGTTATTAATAAATTATTTTGGAAATGTAAAAATGCTATGTTTATAACATATATTATTTATAATTAATTTTAACTTATGATCAATAGATCCTGCAACTTATCACTTAGTTGTTAAAAGAATGAATAAATGAAAGATAATAAAAACATGGAAAATCGAGTCAATATCTACAACCTGAAGTAGTATGAACTTGGGAAATAACAATTTAGTAGTATCGCAACCAACTTTAGGAATTTCACATATAGCTAATATGTTTGAGTATGAAATTCATCATCTTCCTTGCAATCAAAAAGCAAGATTATTTTGATTCTGTAATTGACAAATTTTTAATTCAAAAATAACCAACTAAACTGAGAAAATAACTTTTGGATTATACCAGCTATACCTCTTGTAAACGTTTCTTGATTGCCTTGGTGATTTTGTAAAAGCAAGCTAAAGAATGTTTGCCACAGAAATTCCTAATTCTTTTATTTAAAAAAAATATTAAATACAGACAGAAGTAATCAAAAAAATTTTTTAGAAAAATGAGCTTGTTTAAAAAATTTGGAATTTAGGCAAGCATATTTATAGAAAAATTACTTTTCTGGTGCCAAACTAATATTTAAAATTGGTGTCGTGAGTTACTTTCTTATTATTTTTTGTCGATTGTTTGTGGTTTATTACGTCACTTCATTGGTTTCGATGAATTCGTAGCTCTTTTGAATCCCAATCATTGAACTTAGAACAAAATAAAATAAATATTATTCGACTGAATTTAACATACTTAGGGAAGTTAAAATTTTTATCTTTAAAATTTTAACCTACGACAAATTTGGTTTTTAATGGACTTTTTTGGCCTATCGCAGCTGAGACCTCTAGAGGTCATGGGTGTGGGTCATGGGTTTTTCAAGTGTTTTGTAATTTTGTGTTCGTAATTGGCGTGTATTATTTTAATTTGTATGAAATCTATAATTTTTATACCGGTACCCAATATATATATATATATATATATATATATATATATATATATATATATATATATATATATATATATATATATATATATATATATATATATATATATATATATATATATATATATATATATATATATATATGTTACGGTGAATGTCCGAAATATTTGTTATATCCAATTTTATATTAATGTATTCGTTAATATTATTATATTTATTTGATATATTTATATTTATACTATATTTTAATACTTACTGACGATAGATTAGAAGAAACATCAGTGTTTGGAGTATCGGGCAAATATATACCGGGCAATGGCATTTAACCTTCAAAAAACATCAGTGTAGGGTATACCGGGCAAATGTATACCGGGCAGTGGCACTTAACCTTAAAAAAACATCAGTGTAGGGTATACCGGGTAAATGTATACTGGACAGTGGCACTTAACCTTAAAAAACATCAGTGTAGGGTATACCGGGCAGTGGCACTTGACCTTAAAAAAACATCAGTGTAGGGTTAAAATATCGAATAAATGTAATTATATCCACGAATAAATTCAGATCAAATGGAATGTAATAAATATTTCGGACATTCACCAGAGCATATCTGTGATTGTCGACATACACCGGTGAGGGTCCGAATTTACAAGAATGTAATGAAATATTCGATCTTTCACCGACGTATTTGGTGTTTGTCAACCCGGTGAAAGTCAACAACCACCGATTTAGGTCTTTTGCCGTGACAGATATATATAAAGCTGATTTTTTCCTGCTTTCTTCGAGAATTCTCTGACAAAGAGAAAGAAGGGAAGGATTATCGATTAGAATGAAGAATATATAGTAATATATAATATCACTAGTGAATCCGTGACCAATATATTTCTAGCAATTATGATAATAATTCAGGGAAAAGAAATGATAACATGCTCCATGTTGGCATGTATATCTAAGTTGGCATGTATATCTTCTAAGTTGGCATGTATATCTTCTAAGTTTGCATGTATATCTTCTAAGTTGGCATGTATATCTTCTAAGTTGGCATGTATATCTTCTAAGTTGGCATGTATATCTAAGTTGGCATGTATATCTTCTAAGTTTGCATGTATATCTTCTAAGTTGGCATGTATATCATAAATCTTCTAAGTTGTGAAAAGTAAAGTATGTTAACTGCTCAAAAACGGAAAAAGAGGAATATTCTAAGCGTGTCTCCTGGCTTAAAGCACCATGTCAAGTATATAAAGGATGAAATATGATCATTTCTGAAAATAATTGACATAAATATGATTGAAAAAGTTTTGGTGCGTACAAATAAATACACAAGTTTGCTAAATGGGTTACTCAAGAGATACAAACTGTACTGTTCCCGCAATAGTGGAAATGATGGCTTATTTTAGATTTTTATACATGATAGGATTATCTCTTGACAAAATTATTCATTTCTGCCATTTTCCTCGCCAAAACGGTAACAGCTGTCGTAAAAAATACGACGTGCGCTCACTCACGTAAAAATTACTGAGAGCGCGTGCTGTAAGCTTAATGCAATCAATACAGATATTAAGCACAAATATAACTTTATATCGACATCAATTATTGCATATTGTTACGATTAGAAATTTGCTAATGCACCAAATGTCCTATTTTAAAAATTAGGAATGTGTTCTGGAGTTCATAGTATCACCTAATATCTCTTGTAAGAGGTAAGTAATTAATAACTCAGCAGTTTATTTGCATTTTATCCTGAAAACACCTTTCTTTGCTCTAAATACTTAAATATTTTTAATTTTTTCAAATTAAAAAGCAGCTTTAGATTTCATGTTTTATCGTGGCCTCATGAGTTAGACATTTATGTTCTTACTTTAAAAGAAATATTCATTATATTTATTTATGGTAATTTTATCTATGTTTTTGTGTCTAAAATTTTTAAATTTTCTGCTAAACAGAAAATAACGATAAATGTATGAATAGAAAAACAAAGAATTGAAATAAAGTTTTCTTTTTTTAAAAAGTAAGTAAAACAAAAATAGTACTATTAAACATTTTTAGAATATTTTTCAATACTTTTTAATCTAGAAAGTTAGGAAGTAAATGTACTTCCTCATTCTTTGTGAAAGTATTTTTAAATACTTTTCTCTCTAGCAAGTTAGGAAGGAAATACCCCGCATTATAAGAAATCTAATGAAATAAAATGCAATTATAATTTTAATAAACTTTAAAATATGTACAGTTATCAACTAGAAACTGATTTCTGAAACAGTTTCGGATATCAAGTTTCTTAATCTGAAAGATATTCCACATCAAAATAGGGATAGTTCAGTTTCAATAATACGCTAATATCTGTAGTATTTTGCGTTATTACCGAATCAAAATGTTGATTTAAGAAATTTTTCACCTGTTTGAAATGGTCTCATTATACTTTGTTTTAAGTGCATTTGAAACATAAAGTTTTAATGAAACTGAAAAAAATATGATAAAATTAACTTCAGTATAAAAATTATTTTTTTTTCAATTATCAAAGCACACTTGTACTCTATAGGTCGTAATTTATACAAAAACATCATTTAACATTTAAAACAAAAAAGTTTACATTTAATTCTTATCAAATAATAATTTTTAAATGAATATTACACAGTTTATGGATGCAAATGTATGCAAAACTTTCTATAAATGAATGAACCGTATTTATTTTGTATTTTGTACGAACTTTATATTAATTGTTTTTCTAAAATTGAGGAGAGCATATAAGTCAAGTTAAAAAAGCTCTAAACTCTTTTTATTGAAAACTTCAGATTTTAATGACCTTCTACTTGAAACTATTATAGTTTATAAAACTAAAATCAGTAAAAAGGATCAAGTTTAATAAAGAAAATTATTATGGTCTCTCATTACTGCATTACTTAATTTCTTTGTCTTGAACTTTAATTTGACTTAAGTTTCATAACTTTAAAATATACGTTTCTTATAAAATGATTTTTTTAATGATTGTCATTTGTAGATCTTAGAGGGAGTTAGGGTATCTGATTTTCTTTAAGAAAACAAAATTTCGAAAGTTATAAAAAATAAACACGTTCTTCATTATTCTGCAAAATTGCACAAGTAAACATTTCTATACTGAGAATTACAGAATAAGTGACTTTTAAATAATTGTAATTTAGAAATTTTTTCATTTTACGATGTTGATTCATTGGTTAGAGTAGATGTTCAACAAGCATACGTGAATATTTTTTTAAAATTTAATTAGCATTTATTCAGTAATACTTGATTTATAAAGTTCTTCCATACATTTAATTTTTTAAAAAAAGTTAAAAATGCTGAAAGTTTAATGCAAAAAGTTGTAATGATGACATTATTAATTAAATTGATTATTTATTAAAAAAATATTATTGTAAAACACATTTCAAAATTGTAGACATTTAAATTGAAACAGTCGTTAGCAAATATTACAGATCTCAGCAACTTTTCAGCTTTTACTCTAATATATTTCAGTTTCACAACAGTTACTTTCGAGCGTTAAGTGTTATGTGTTTCGAGTGTTATTGAAAGCAAATGCAAAATTAAATTGCAAGCAACCATGGCTGTTATTTTAGAAATTTAATGCCACATTTTAGTATCATTCATAGAAATAACTATAATTGCTCTTCTGTTTTAAATATAACATCGTTTATCACCGTATAACATCGTGCTTTTTATAACATTAAATATGTAGAAATATATAAGACAAATATTAAATGTAAACTAAGGCACGTCTGAATTGGAAGTAGTGATGGCTATAATCTTAGAAATCCCATCTCACATCTTTATATCATTCATAAACGTAACTATGCTGGTTCTTCTGTTTAAAGTATTTGCATAATTAATTCCTAAATTTTCTTGCAGTTTCTAAATATTTTATAAGACTATTACAAATATACTTTTGGTAGCATAAAATATGTAAGAATATAAAGGTAAAATGTTAAATGAAAACAATGGTACAGATAAATTGCAAGCAGCCATGGCTATCATCTTAGAAATCCCACCGTACACTTTAATTTCATTCTTAGATGTAGTTATACTGGCTCTTTTGTTTGAAATATTTACATAATTTTTTCCTAAATTTACTTACAGATTTTAAATATTTTACAATTATTTTATAAATATACTTTTTGCATTATTATACATGCAAGAATATATAGGAAAAATATAAAATGAAAATAAAAGCACAACTGAATTGCATGCAGTCATGACTATTATCTTAGAAATTCCATTGCAAAATTTAATATCATTTAGATATAATTATACTCCGTTTTCTGTTTAAAATTTTTCCATAATTTATTTCTGAATTTAATTACAGATTCTAAATATTTCACAATACTATTAAAGTTATCCTTTTTGTAATATATAGAAAAAAAATATCAAATGAAAACGAAGACACATTTAAATTGCAAGCAACCATGAATTCTATGTCACACTTTAACACCGTTTACGTTAACTCCTGAATAATGAAAATATGCCGTGACCTTATCCTCTTAACGGAATCCTCTAATTTCAGAAACCACCGAAGGGATGTGCTTATTTGCATTTTGGGAAATAGCATACATTTACGTTCGACAACCAATCATTGCAGATGATTAGACCGCGATATTTCTCTCTTTAATTGCGTCACGCCCTCGATGAAATAAATTAAAAATGCGACTATAGCGTGTGAGGGAATGCAAATATCGAAATTAAAACACATCTCGAAGAGCCTGGAACAAGTTTTCTTCCAGAAAATATGTGCCTTTCTTAAAGATCTTCCCTAGTTCTGAATGGATCTGATGAGCTCTAAAGATAGAAAGTAAAATTAAACTTCATAAGAGGGGGGGGGAGGGAATCTTGCGTGCGGATATAAGCAAATGAGGTGAAACCTTTAAGAATATGTCAAGAAGTCTCTCTTTTCTATGTCGTGACAATGGACTGTGATAGTTCGGGGAGGTAGTTTCCCTTGATGATGTCGGAAACTGCTGACCAATACAAAAGCGGTAACCATGGCAACACTAGTTACCCCGAATTCATTCAAAAGCTTTGAAATGAGCTGGCTTTAAGAGTTTAATTTCATGTCTTAGGGCTATTTATCTGTACCAGAACCATTTCTTTCAGTTGGATATTTGAAGAAGAGATTTTTCCAAGGGAAATTTTTTAGGTGCTCTAACAATCCAGTGAAATCAAGACAAAAAGATATTAAACACTTGAAGAAAAGAGTATTTAGGGTAAAAAATATTAAAATTTTTGAGCTCATGCATTATTTTCTCAAATTTAATTTTGCATTTATCCATAATGTAATAATTCTCTAAAAGTAAAACTTCTTTATCCCTTTGAAACATAGCGTATTAACTTATTCCAAAAATATTGCAAACCACTACAAAAATAGAACTTATTTGCTTCTAAGAGTACAATGCTTTTTCAACTACCTCTATACTTTTAAGAACATAGAATGTAAAGAAATATAACAGAATGTAAAAAGAACCCTTGAAGTGAAAAATTCCGGGTCAAATTTAGATAATAAAGTAAAGTAACTCAAGGTGCCGTACTTTTACCTTAAAATTCATTTTTACCGAAACAAGCTACGGAACAGAAAATATGATGTATCGTAATTTTTAGAGTAATAATTATCTAAAATCACTGACTCAGTCTAATCAAATAAACATTACTGTAAAAATTTCTGTATAATATTTTATGCTGAAAATGGATTTTATGGAAAAACGGAATTTATGGATAATACATCTTAAGTGCCAGTACTTTATGCCGTAGATAGATGCGGAATTCTTTACAGTGTGTAAAAGAAACGCTAAATAATCTCTGTTCAAATCGGAATTCCGCAAAGTTTCGTAGCACTGGTACAGCTCTTTTTAAACTGATGAAAGGTACGCTACTAAAACAAAAATCTGTATTGGTACAAGAAAGAACAAGGAATTCTAGTTCTACAGAGATTTTCTAGCAAGTACCGAAGTTTCTTTCAACTGTATAATTCTAAAGTTTTGTGCGTAGAAAACTTCACCATCTATAGAAGCAAATTATGGAAAAAAGGGTATAAATTACCAGACACAAAATCAAATGATAAAACTGCACTGGGAAAAACTCCGGATCAAATTGCGGTAAAAGGTACCAGCACCTAGGTTGCCAGTACTTTTTGCCACAAAAACCTTCTCTTCCGGAACAAGTTGCAGATAAAAAAAAATAAAAAAACTATTAGAATGTAATTTTTACAGTAATCATTTTCATTACAGTAAAATCATTGAAAAACTCTAACTAAATACTACTGAAAAATTACAGTACAATATTTTGCAATAAAAAGGAATTTCACTGTAAAATGGATTTTACGGATGATGCCACCTAAGTGCCGTTACTTTATTCAATAATGTGATTTTAAATTTTTAAAAGTTTACAAGAACTCCAAGCATGCTTAGGTCACTAACTAATTTCTTAGCGATATTATCGCGAAAAACATTTTAAAAAACACAAAAAGTCGGATAAAAAATGTAGTTAGCAGAAAAGTATAACGTTGTCAATTGAGTTAAAAGTAATGCAAAATCAGATCTTCGAACCAAAAAGTGAGATTTGGAAATTCCATCAAAATTGAGTTGCTTAAAAGTATCAAAAACAAAAATAAAATGGTCTAAAATATTTTTATATAAAATTTTCAAATCATATTCTATTGTAAAAGAAAAAATAAAATCCTAAAATTCATATCCATATCTCATATCTGTATTTCTGACATGCTAGTGACAGGGTAGAACGTATGAGATGGAGTTTTAAAGTGAACTGAAATGTCCGACTGACTGAAACAGGTGGTGGCACTCAAAACTCTATCGCTTCAATTCAACAAAGTTTTACGATAAAGAAATATTTTCAACAAATATTCAATTTTATATATATTTTCAAAGCACATTGACTTTATTTTCGCCTCCTTTTTCCTAGAAATTTCTTTCAATGTTCTTTAAAAGATACATTTCATTAGTATCTACAGTTAATAATTATTGCAATTATTCCGTTGCTATATTTTGTAACTTTTTCAGAACGTATCATAAATTTAACTATATTCGAAGTATGTTAATAAATTATAATTTACTAATATACTTATACTAGCTTAATACCCGTTCTTTTTAAGAGGGGAATAAAAAAAATCACTTAATCAGTACTGAACAACACTACGAAATCATTCATAAAAATTAAAGGCTTATGCCGTCACAAATGGAGAGTTTAGTGGAAGAATCAGATAAGTGACATTTTAAGGATGTTTATAAATTCGTGAAAATGAAAATGTTTAATCAATATAATAATATTTAATGCAACAAAATTGATTTTGCTTTCACATTAGTCTTAACGTATCTAATCCACATAAGTTTTTAATATGTATGCATGATATTTATTAAAATTTAGGCAGAGGTAACAAAAATAAGACAATAAACTATTAATTCCACCTTCTGATAAATAATTCCTTCTAATACTTCTTCTTGAAATCGCTAACAAAATAGTTCTGAGACCACTTTTTTTTCCCTTTTACCCAGATTATAGTCTCTCTGAAAATAACACTTACCTGGTTTCTCCACTAAAAACTTTAATTTATGAAGCAAAAATATATAATTTTTATTTATTTATTGTTATTTGTTGCGATTTCTGGTAGCTTTACGTTATCATATTAAGCAAAACGCAATTTTTGTAGTTTATAATATTAAAATAGAGGTTCACTCTATTTAGCATCACTTGACGTGATCATATTGCTCGCGGCCAACACATGACAGTCATAAGTTGACACTATAAAGTAATTTTCTCCGGTACATTCCCTTTCAAGGTAGAGTAAGACACTGATTTTTACAGTATTGGCATTAGTGTTGCAGGAGTTTTAATAATAACCAAATATATCAATATAACAATTTATATTAGTATATTTGGTGCTTTTTGCATAACCCTTCAATATTTGAGTCTGATGCGAAATACATTTATCAGTGGCATCAAATTAAAGTGGAAATTTTGAGAACAAATATAATTCTCAGAAGACCTTTATAAGGACTTAAGATCATGACCATTTCTCTATCGTACCTATATTTACTGTTTAAATAGTTATAAGTGTCATTTAGTGATGAAAAAAGTTCTTTTAATTCTAAAATATTAATTCAAACTAAATATTTTCTGAAACTGTGGAAAACTAGCATAATACCAATAATTACCATAATACCAATAGTACATCTTACCAAACTTAATTAAGCTTCATGAATTAAGTGTATGAGAATTTTTTACCGTTACCTTAAGATAATTTCGAATTAACCTTTTCTCCACTAACATTATTTTTTAGCACGTAGCTTATTTTTTTTCTTCATTAATACACATTACCAATATTAATTTAAGCCAATATTATCTATAATAATATGGCCAATAATAATTTTCCCATAACGAATAAATATCTTTTCTTCATCAACTTTTGCTTTTAAGTAAATAGGTTATTTTTTTATTTCGATTAATGCATATTATCAACATTAATTAAGCATCATTGACGTCAATAATAGTATGGTAATTTCTTATGGTTCCTCTAAACGAATAAGTTCCTTTACTTTGTGATTTTGTTTTTATTTTAGTACAAAGCTTATATATTTTAATCTAATATGCATACATCACCTTAATGAATTAAGAGTCATTGGCAATAATAATGGTATGGTGATATTTTATGCATCCCCTAAGCGTGTTATTCCTAAGCACTTATCCATAAATTTTAACTTTGAATACATGACTAATATTTTTTCATTTCTATTAGGGGAGAGTGGGGTCAATTGTAACAGGGTACGATTGTAACAGAGCAAAAATTTCGAGTATCGGACTCTAGATTTGGTTCCTAGGTGGCGCACAAGGTGTATTTATTAAATCTACATGTACACCCCTGCTGGCAACCATTTTTATGTACTTTTGAAAGAGTTACATAACAAAACATATTTTAACGCTACGTAAGTACTTTTTTTGGTATTAGAATATTATATTGTAACAAAGTAATTTTGTTTAAACAAATAAAAATTATCAACTGAATGTGTAAGTGGACACCTTAATTAACATTTCAAAAAAGAAGAAAAAAGATTAGTTTTGAAAATTAACTAGCATTGTTTTTAACAAATGAAGCTGAATGGCGTCTTGGGGACGATTGTAACAATAAGTAAAGGGACGATTGTAACAATAAGTGAAGGGACGATTGTAACAGCTGAAAATAAATAATCTTATGTTTATAAACCATTACTTAACTCTTTACGAACCACCAATAGTTTCCTATATCATTTATTTGCATGTGCATTATTTTACTTGTCACCTTTCACAGCATAAATTAAAAATTTTAATTCCTTAAAGTTGAAAGTTTAACCCTTTAGGTCTCTGCTCATTATTATTTTTACTCCTAAAATATCACTACTATTTTGATCAATAAAAAAATATGTATCACAACTGTGATAATATGTATAATTAACTATGTTTTAGTTGAATTTATGAACTGTTACAATTGACCCCGTAATTGGGGACAATTGTAACAAGTGCACGACTGTCAAAAATTGTTATTAACTAATACAATAACATTTAAAATAAGGTTTTTTTTTTCTAGTAGAGGATAGTCTACTTTACTGGTCTGTCAATTAATACTAATAATATATTGGATTTTTTGTTAGTTAAAAATAGTTAAGTAAAAAATGTTGCAATTGATCTCACTCTCCCCTACAGTTAACGTGCTTTGAGATATCTTTATGCCAAGTTTTATCGCTTTCGGTCAGATGGCTTAGGAGTCTATAAAGTACACAGACAGTCAGACATTTATATATATACTAGCTAAATACCAGTTCTTCGCACTGTGCGAGTGAAAAAAAATAAAGAAAAAAGAATCAATAAATCAGCACCGAGAAACACTACGAAATCATAGTCAAAACTTAATTGAAAAGCTTACTGGCAGAACCAGGTAAGTTATATTTTAGGGGAATTAATGAATCAGAGAAAATAACATAAATTGGTTGCATCAATATAGGTATGTTTAAAGAAATTAATTATTTTTGCCTTCACTTTATTCTTAAGAAACTAATCCACATTAGTTTTAAGTATGCATTCATGACTTTTATTCCGAATTAAGCAGTGGTGAATAAAATACGGCAAAGAATTATTAGTCCCTCTTTCTAATATATTGGTAATAAAATAGCTCGGATATAATTTTTTTCGTATTCTGATTACAGCCTCTCTAAAAATGTCACTTACCGGATTCTCTCACTAAGTCCATCAATTAATAAAGTTAAAATATTTTTTTCCCTATTTATTATTATCTGAAACCCTTCTCCATGATTTTCTGTGATTCAACTAAGCAAGACTGGCTTATTGTAGTTCATACCCTGTGTGGGTTTGGTACCATCAGAATAAAGATTAACTGTATCTTGCATCACTTATCATGATGTTATTGCTCATGGTCATATATGATGATAATCACAATTCCCCACTATCAATTTTCTCTGGTACAATTTTGCCCCTTTCAAGGGGCAAAATTATCAACATAATACTTTATGCCGATTTTAATACATTTGGTACTTATGATATATATCTTCATTACAACAAGTCGAACATTTATCTGCGGCAGCAAACCAAATCAAAATTTAAAAAAAAAACAGGATTCATGTTATCAGTAATTAAATGTTCAGAATTATAAAAAAATTAAAGGACTAAAGACAATGACAATTTCTCTATCTGTGTTTTAATTTACAGTTCAAAATATTTATCAGAAGTAGTGTAAAAAATTTCTTTTCATTCTAATTCATTTAAATATTAATTCACTATCTCCGCCACCACTGGAAAAATACTTTTCAAAACTATAAAAACTTCTTGTAGAGCTCTTATTAAAACATAACCATTTAAAATAATACTGTTGTTGTTGCTAATTCCCATCTGGTCTGACGGGGTCAGACCAGATCAATGAATCCGTTAACATTGAGAAAATCCGAAACCAGAATGGGAGAGGAATGAATATCGTTCCAGTCCAGCCCTAAACAGATCAAGATGTGCTCAGGTGATGCCTGGTTTTGTTGGCATTTAGGGCAAAGAGGAAAGATCTTTTGATTTGCAGAAAATGTGAGACTTTTCAGGTGTCCACTGGCTAGTCGGGATAGGCAGGTGTTGGTTTGCCTGTCACCAGGGAGAGATAGAGAGAGTCCTGGTCTTAATACTAGTAGTACATAGTACCATAATAATTAAACGTCATCTGTGTAGGACGATTTCCTATGGTTCCCATAAACGAATTTTGAATATACATAGTATATCTTTTTTATTATAGCACATAGCTTTTTTTCATTTCAACTAATGAATATTACCAACATTAATTAAGTATCATGAATCATTTGGGTTAATAGTAGTATGGCAAATTTTTTACGTTTCGCCTGAACGATCGTAAAAGAGCCACTATTTTCATTACATAAATATTGTCGTCCTCTTAATTACGCCCTTACATTGGCTTAAAATATATGCATTGATAAAGTGCAAATGGAAGAAGAAAGAACTACAATAACAAAATTTCGTACAATAAAAATTAAAATATATATTTATTGGATAAACATTTTCCACGGAAGCACTTCAGTATTCCCATACAGTAATTTAAAAGAAACTACCAAAACTATTAAGTACCAGTTTGAAATTTTTTTTATATTCCATATTCTGGAAATCTCAATATTTAACCAGTCTTACTCTGTTTCCGTGTAATGTAACTCATATTACATTAAAATGTAGTGTAAATTAAAATTACATATATTACGATACACAGTAGCTAGAAAAACATACTCATAAAAATTATTAAATTTATTTGGTGGTGTCGCTCTTTTTATAAAGTTTATCTAGCTAGTTATCTATCTGATTGAATACCTATGTAATCTAATGTCTTAGTCTGTAAGGGGATGAGTTACGCAATGAAATATTTTCTATAGAATACAGTTACTTAAAATTATTAATATGCCTGTAATTTAATAATTGTGTATGTAATTTTTTAAATGTTTCATAAGAGTTCGATATTACAACTGAAGCTACAACACATTTTACGAGTAGCAAAACATTTGCAAATGAATGGAATATCTTAAAACACAAGTTACGTAATAAGTAATGTAATAAAAGATAAAAGATGTACTTGTAAATCATGTTACAAATCAAACGTACACACAGGAGTGGTATTAAGAATAAAAACAATACACCTTTTTATCCACAAAGACGTTATTCTAACTCATGGAATAATTCATTGAAAACTTAGGATAATCCTCTTAACTTACAAAATATTTCGAAGAGGAGAAAAATAAATTTAATGAAAATCTTACTCGAATACACCGAGAGAATTTAAATGTTCTTTCCTTTTAATTTTCAATTTTAAAGAGTGTTTTGAAATGTTCTTTGTGTAAAATAATGGCACAATTTTTGTTGAACTTTATCTTAATTCAAATAATTCGCACATTTAATCCTTCTATTGTAAAGCGTAAAACTTACTATTTACGTGAAACTTTAAATTCTCGTTTAATAGAAACTTTTCTTCTCGAATTTCGGCTATTTAAGACGACTTTCTCCTTGAAATGAAAAGAACCAGCGGAATTCTACACTTCGAAGGGAATTTAAAGGCAAGAATTCCTTTGTTTCCTGATCCGAAAATTTGCCCGCTGTTCGATTTAGAGCTCTTATTTCACTCTCTTTAACATTTTGTGTAGGAATTTACAACAGTAAATGAGTCATGACAAAAGTTTCGTTTTTATGAGTTATTTGGAAAATAGAAAATTGGTCTTTAATCCATTAACACAAATGCTTAGCAAATTGAAATCTGGGGTTACAACTCTAAAACAGAATAAAAGTAAAAAACTGAAAGAGCTCTATGCTGCTTTTTTTTAATAAAAAAAAACTGATTTTACGCGAAGTTAATATATATATATATATATATATATATATATATATATATATATATATATATATATATATATATATATATATATATATATATATATATATATATATATATATATATATATATATATATATATATATATCAGTGGAGCATCGTTTATACGACGATCACTTATACGACGTTTACATTTATACGACGTTTTAGTGTGGTCCCAAATCATTCCTATTCATTTTAATGTAAAAATATATCGTTTATACGACGCACAGAATCGGTTATACGTCGGTTTTTAGATTTTGTTCACGTTTATTTAATTTTTTTCTTTTTTCTTGTGTATTTTAAAAAGGGCGTAATTTGCCAACATGAATGATACAGAAAAGGGTGCCAACAAGAATGCTTGAATGACGACCATAATTTTTACTAGATGACTGAAAAAACTAAACAATGTTATGAAGAGGCAAAAATGAAAAATTTTGCTATTCATCAACCAATGTCCAGCTCACCCATCGATACTAATTATTTTGGAAAATGTTAAAGCTCTCTTTTTTCCTGCAAATTGCACAAGTGCGCTTCAGCCATTAGATTTGGCCGTGATTAGAAATCTACAATTGCATCATACAAGTAGAAAGCAATAAGTTCAACTCGCTATTCAAAGCATTGTAGAGACTAATAGCAAGAAAATATAATTAAAGCTAACATACATTCAAATTGCTCACTGCAATTTTTCTTCTTTGGTTATTTGTTTGTTTTGATTTGTCTAATTTGGAAATTTATGTAAATCATTACGTTAAACATTAAAATTAACTGAAAACAGAGTAAGTTTCAGTTTTAGAAGTAAAAATCGATTATACGACGTTATCGTTTATACGACGTTTTTCGGTGGTCCCTTCGGCGTCGTATAAACGATGTTCCACTGTACTTCAAAAATCAGCTATATATATATATATATATATATATATATATATATATATATATATATATATATATATATATATATATATATATATATATATATATATATATATATATATATATATATATATATATATATATATATATATATATATATATATATATATATATATATATATATATATATATATATATATATATATATATATATATATATATATATATATATATATATATATATATATAGATAGATAGATAGATAGATAGATAGATAGATAATTTTGTTTAATGTATTCAAAATATAGCACTTAAATCATTGATTTTGGAATTTCTCCAGTCAAATGGGAGTGATTTACCTGGAGTTCTAGCTTGCAAAATTTTATTTCCTATTACCATTCCTTTATTAAGAAAAATCCATACTGAAAGTTAAATTTAACTGAATAAATGGTTTTTATGCCATGCTCTAAGATATCATGATAAAAGTACTAAATTTTACCACGTTTACTAAATTTTATCGCACAATATAAAACCAAATTTTATTGTTAATTTTAACAAAATTATTACCAAAGCACATTGGTAGAAATTATCGTGCTTTTCGGTGTTCTCGTAGAATCAGAAACACAGCAAATTTTATCATGTTCTGGCAGTTTTGACATTACTTTTTTTTAGTGTAGTGATTAAACGGGAAATATAGATTTAAAAAAAGCATTTGAAAATATAAATGTTAGCTAAAAGCAGAATATATGTCAGCTAAAAGTTGAATGTACTTCTTATCAAAAGACTTAAAATAAATATGTTTAATTACATATTAATTATATGAATTTGTAATTTATTTTGAGCAATGATATTAATTGTTAATTTCTTTTTAAACTATAACTTCCATTGAAAATTTTATTCAAAACCCAAACAGAAAAAAGAGTTTCTTTATTTTAAAAATTTTTTGTTAACAAATATATTTTCCTAATTAAATATTAATTTGCTTTTGAGATCTGATCACGCTAAATATTTCAGGAAATAAAGTAAATAAGATAACAAAAGTTAATATAGTTTCCAGTTATGTATCAATAATCACCGAAAATCTTATAATGATGAATAGTGAAGAAAATATACTCAAGATAATCGTGAATTATTATTAATAACTTGTTCATTTAAAGCTCTTTATCCAAACGAAATAACACTGCTTAACTTTAAAGGGGTTAAGAATTTTAATTTATGCTGCAAAAGGTGAGAAATAAAAGAATGCACATGAAACATAATATAAATGATATAGGAAACTATTGGTGGTTCTTAAAGAGTTAAGTAATGGTTTGTAAACATAAGATTATTTATTTTCAGCTGTTACAATCGTCCCTTTACTTATTGTTACAATCGTCCCCAAGACGCCATTTCAGCTTCATTTGTTAAAAACAATGATATAATCTTTTTTTTTAAATGTTAATTAAGGTGTCCTCTTACACATTCGGTTAATGCCGGCCAGGTGGCCGAGCGGTTAGCGTGCTTGACTGCAAAGCCAATGACTGCGGGTTCGAATCCCGCTCTGGGCATGGATGTTTCTCTCTGTGCTGTCCTCTGTTGTGTGTGATGTGTGAATGTGGCCCACCCTATGAACGGGTTTGTGGCAGTGTGGCGTGGGTAATGTTGCTCGCCTCCGTGACTTAGGTTCACAGGTGCCCACTGGGTAACGCTAAATGAGCAACACTTTCGGCATTTTCCGAGGCGAAGAACGAGAGTTCAAGTGCCTGCCGTTATTTAAGAAACAAAAAAAAAACATTCGGTTAATAATTTTTATTTGTTTAAACAAAATTACTTTGTTACAATATAATATTCTAATACCGAAAAAAGTACTTACGTAGCGTGAAAATATCTTTTGTGATGTAATTCTTTCAAAAGTACATAAAAATAGTTGCCAGCAGGGGTGTACATGTAGATTTATCAAATACACCTTGTGCATCACCTTTTAACCAAATCTAGAGCCCGACACTCGAAATGTTTGCTCTGTTACAATCGTACCCTGTTAAAATTGACCCCACTCTCCCCTATAGTAGAAAAACTTTAAACAAACATACAAAGTTATTAAGAAATAAGAGTAAGTATAATTAAGAAATAAGGCATGCAAGCAGGGATAGATTATTAGAAAAAGCTTAAATGATTTAAATATCACTCTTTGTTAAAAAATCCATTTTAATGCTTTAAGAATTTTTAAAATGTTGCAAATCGTTAAAATTTAAAAAAAAAAGCAATGGATTTCGCGAAATGAATATTTTATAAGATCAAAATTTTTGCAATAAAAAATCGTATATTTATTTTGGTATGAAAAATTTAATAGTTAAAAAATATACAAAACTTGAATCAAGAAATAAAACTTGCATGCCGGGCAAAGTTAATAGAAAAAGTATAATTATTTTAAATATTAATCAGTTTGCTTCAAAAAGATGTCGTATACTTTAGGTTTAAGACACTCAAATGTTAACTTTTTTATTTCTCTAGACTAGGAAATTTGAAATATACCTGGCACAGTAAAGGCATTTCTTTTTTTGTAAAACAAATATACAAAGTTATTAAGAAATAAGACATGCAAGAAGGGATAGATTATTAGAAAAAGCTTAAATGATTTAAATACGAGTATCATTCAATGTGTTTTTAAAAAAAATGCATTTTAATGCTTCAAAACTTTTAAAAATGTTCCAAACTGTCAAAATTTAAAAAAAGTAATGGGTTTCTCGAAATGAATATTATATAAGGTCAATATTTTTGCAATAAAAAATCGTATAGTTATTTTGGTATAAAAAATTTAATAGTTAAAAAATTTTGAACAAATATGCATAACTTGAATCAAAAAGTAAAACTTGCAAGCTGGGCAAAGTTATTAGAAAAAGTATAATTGTTTTAAATATTAATCAGTTTTCTTCAAAAGGATGTCGTATACTTCGGATTTAAGACACTCAAATGTTAACGTTTTTATTTCTCTAGACTAGGAATTTTGAAATATAACTTGCATAGTACAGACATTTCTTTTCTTGTGCTGATAAACTTCATCCAAGCAACCAACTGAAAAGCACCAACAAGTCAATATTTGTCTTAGAGCTAGCTATAATCTATAATCTTATGGACACATATGTTAGAAAATGTTTTGTAACTTATCCCCATGCATTTCTAAACTAAAATCACGCTCTTGTATTTTTTTCTACTTTTCGAAATAATCCTATTTCAAATAATTTCCTTTTAAAATTGAGTTACATTAAAAAATTGAAGCAGAAATTAATCTTCATTAGGACGCGGTACCAATCTCAAAAACGCACTTTTAAAAATGTATTCTTAAATCTTACAATGAAATCCAACATCTTTATAAATGTCACAGTAATTATAATAAGTGTTAAAAAGACGTGAAATCCGTTCCATTAATCTTTTTAGTACAAAATAAAAGAAGAATATTAAGACAATGCTAGAAGATTGAAAGTGTAAACGTAGATACCCATTCACGGAACAATTATTCTTTTCTTACTGACAGGTATTCTTAGTTTCTTAACTTAGTTTTAACACTCCATTATTTTTCTTAAGAGTTTCGTCGCTGATGGAAGTGTCATCCATCAAAAAATATCTTTTTTTGACCAATGTTTCCAAGATCTTGCTAATAAAACTTCTAAGTAAAATATGAATTTTCATCGAATATCTAAACTAAGTGCGCTGGGGGTGTTGTTATTTTAATATTTTTTTTTATTCTCTAAAAGTATTTAGTGCATTTATATTTCCTTTAAAATTTTAGTCTTACGCCCCATGTTAATGGATGATGTTTCAGTAACGACATCAATAAATAAGAAAAAAAGATTGTCTTTAAAAACTTTAGGTTGATTTTTTTCTGATATCTTGATTATACAAATACGTTTTTTGATCATTGTTAAGACCACAAACCAATTTTTTTATCATAAGCAAATTTTAGGCAAGTTTGTAAAATCGGTGAGGTAGTCACTTTTCAAAATGAACAGCCGACCCAATTCTAAACTTGTGATTATAAATGCTCAACTTCAAACCCATGTAATTTGGAACCCAATCCAGAAGAAAAAGAAATTCCTGGATCAATCATTTGAATAAACTTGCCTTCGTGGAGAACTTTTAATGGAACAAACCTGCATTTGCGTTACATGGAAAGGAAAACCACGAACTAAAACTAAAGTTTGCTCATTTCTGAACCTTTATTTTTGATTTGTTCCCATTGTTTTGCTTTATTATATGTACAGTGTTGTAATCACACAGAAACAATGTAAAACACATGCCAAAAATATTGCCAATATTATCTGAAACTTTGGAATGTGCAATTAAACTTATCATGTTTTAGAAACTAATTTTACCGTCGATTCATTTGGTGAACTCATAAAAAGTTCTTTTTAACAGTTAGTCCATGCCTCATAAAATTAATTAAATATTTAATTTAAAATATAAGGTGAAAAAGAGAACTCGAAATCATTTAAAAAACTTTCAACTAAAAGTCTAATTCATGTTGTACTATTAATAACAAATAAACTATGACATTTTAAAAAAGTAATCGGAGCAATATGCATAATTTTTTTAAAATATGAGAACATAGTTTCAATCTTTCAACAGCTTTGAATTCAACAAATTTAAATCGTCCACTTAAATTTTTTAAACATTTATTTTATTTAATCTGCTTGGGTCCTTTAGAACTATTAAATTGTTTGATTTAAGAAGATTAATGAAAATAAATCATTTGAGAAAAATAATATTGACACAGAAAGAAACACAATTAGCAACAGTTTTTATTTTTCTAAGGACAATTCTTACTATAAGATTTGTAAAAGTCACCCTTTAAACTTATTTAATACAAATTTGTTAAATTAGATGACTAGAAAGTAATAACAAAACGAGAAAATTTCTGAGCAAATTCTGTTTTGAAACTTAAGACTAAGAACTAATTTAAGCACAATGATCTGATCTAAATGTAGTTTAAAATTGATATGTCTTTTATTCAAATATATTGGATCTAACAAATTATTTCTTATATGAAATTACGTTTCATTCAGTGCTCTCATATTATTATAATTATTTGTTTACATTATTTAAACATAGATTATTTATAAATGTATTAAAATTTCATGAAAAAGTATAAATAAATCTATTTTTGTTCTTGCGAGATTTAGAAATGCGTGTATCAATAAAAAATCCAATTTCTACTAGGATTTAAATGTTTCAATATTTTATATTTAAAATATAACTTCACAATTTTATTTTTTAATGTTTAAATTGGTGCAATCATAAAACATTTTTTGAATGTAAAGTACATTAATGTTTCAAAAATATATGTTGCGATAAACTGATTTGAAACATTTAGCAATTAAATTTTTTAAGTCAACCTTTAAGACAAGGGATCAATTTCTGTATAAAATTGCCTACTATTGACTTTTTCAAGAAAAATTTTTTCTTCAAACTAAATTCGAAAGTCAAAGATTATTTTCTTCTGATTGGATCAAAAGAACAATTTAAATGCAGTGTCTAGACACATATAAATAAAAAGTAACTAATATTTTTTTTTAAATCTTCAGAGCAAAACAATATTTATTGTTAAAGAAATCTTTAAGAGAATTTTCAGGTTTCTTAAAAAAATTATTATAAAAAGAAATAAAAAAATTTATAAAAATTAAAAGCCTATTAAGATGAAATTATAACTTAAATTATAATACTACTCGTTTTGAAACTATCTCTCTTATTTTATGTTCTGTTTCATTTTAAAAATTTACTTTATTATCTCACTATTAATTGGGTTTTTCTTTTTCAATTTAAATTGCTTATTAAATTGCTTGCTAATATATATACATATATATATATATATATATATATATATATATATATATATATATATATATATATATATATATATATATATATATATATATATATATATATATATATATATATATATATATATATATATGTATTAATTAGGAAATTTTGTTGATTATTAACTAGCTGCCAACGTCTATAAACCTATGCTTTCTGAAATTCCGTTTATCATACAGGGTGAAAAAAAATAAATTATTAATAAATTATTATTTCTTATCACTACGATATTGTGCTCAAGAGTGAAAAACATAAACCAACAAAATTAATAAGTAAAATTAATATAATTCAGATTTTTTTTTATGTTTGTCACCTTTCCAAGTCATTTTACTTTATTAGATTAAGCAAATTAAAGTTTTAATATAGTCATTCCATCAAACTAAAGATTAGCTGAATTTAGTATGATTTAGCTTGGTACTACTACTCGAGGCTAGCTCATGATCGTTAAAATTTTACATAATCGAGAAATTTTGCCCCGCGGATTTAATAGATACCAAATATAATAATTGATACATATTTGAGTATGTTTGGTACCTATAAATTTACTATAATTATCATAATACTAGTTGCGTTTGCTAAAGAAATTAATTAAGCATCAATGACATGAATAATAGCATGGTGATTTTTTTAAGTTTCTTTTAAACGAATTAGCGTAGTTTTTCCTTTAATTTTGCTGTTTTGTACCTTGCTTTTCATTTAGCACCGATTGCCAAACTTACATAATTATCATTGGCCTCAATAATAGCATGGCAATCTATATTATATAAAACGCTAATACGTACGTATGCATGTAAGTATCAATAAAACCGATGATATTTCTTTTCTCGCACTGGCAACAGTTTTCATTTTTAATTGATTGGATTCGGCGCGCAAGAGCACGTAGTGAGCAACCAGATAACAATAACCAGAGTGAGCATTATCAGGTTGTTCAATTCAGATTCATGCACTAAAAACATGACAATATTTAATTTAAACTTCATTAGGAATTAATTAATTAATTGAAGTGAGAATGCTTTAAAAGGCCGCTGTTGAATTGATATTTTTCTACTGGGAGCTACCTAAACGTCTAAAAAACGTTTAAGTGTTTGTATTGAATGCATTGAATTTTTTTATACTTCGCGTTTATTTATGCATTGAATTTTCACGCTTTAAAATGCAGAATATTAGTGAAGCAATAATTGATAATTTACTTTGCTAATATGTTTCTTATTTAGTTAATGTTTTGATTTTTTCACCATGTACAATCTAAATAGATAATATACTTTTTTAAAAGCCAATAAGAACATTGGTAGAATTCTTCTACATAAGTACAATACTATGTCTTTGATGATAATATATTATGTCTTTGTGCTAGAACATTGTGTTCATTGGCGAGCGAGCGCAGCGAGCCATGGTTCACGGCGTGAACCACATAGGATTGCGTAGCAATTCTCGGGGGTTGGCGAGCGTTAGCGAGCAGGGGGCGGAGCCTCCTAGTTTCTTTAGAATTTTTGTTACGTCTCTTACGCTTCTCGTTTCATCAAGAAGTTTGGCAATTTTTACCGAAGCTATTTTTAATTACTTTGCAAAATTAACTTTAAAATATAGTTTTATAAGATGCAATAAAATTTGGTAACTGTGTAAAATCTGCTCATTTAATTATGATAATTTGAAACTTGGTGTAAAAATCATTTATTCGGTTCAATATTCTTTTCAGTTTTATGTTTTTTATTAAATGCGTGTTATTCAGAGCTTTACTTTTAGATACTTTTAGAAAGCCAGAATTTCCATTACTCTAGGGATGAAAAAATTTAAATACTATATATATATATATATATATATATATATATATATATATATATATATATATATATATATATATATATATTAATCTTCTTAGCCAAAATTCTGATGGGCTAATTGTTACGTCAAGCGCTCAGGTATCCTAATTTTGATCTAGTTGCGCCTCTATGTCATTTTGATTTATGTTGCTAAGTTAACTTTCAAAAAAATTCTATGGCTGGCAACAGCATTTTTTATTTTTAAGTTGATTATTTTTATTTCTTTTAGAATTTGTTCTTTTTTAGCGAAATGTTTTTTAACCTAACAGAATTCTTTGCCGACTGTTCTCTCTATATATGAAGAAAACAAAGTGAATATTCAAGTGCTGTGAAAAGAATCTTATTTAGTTGTACAAATTACTTCACTAATATTGATCTTATTCGCCAATCAGAAATTTCCTTATTATACATTTGGGTACTTTTACCAAATGTTTTAATGATTGTGCTTTAATAAGAAAGAGGTTACAAATAAAGTTTAATTATTTTCTTTTAATGCTCATTTGTCTGAGAAGCCCAACATTTGGATTTTAGGAAAAGTGAAATAATCATAATTGTTTTTGTAAGCCTAATCATAACTTAATGGATCCAATAAAAAATAAATTACGTTGTTAACTCTGAATTTGTAATCTGGCAAAATTTCTTACTAAGTGTCAATTAAACTATATTCATTAAATTCAGCTTTTTCGTTAAAATGTAATGTTATCTGAAAAGACAATCTTTGGTTACAAAAAGGGTGTGGTATTAGGAAGCCGTAGAAATGAAATAATGTGTACCGTGGTGGCAATAGGTAGTTAAATATTCTGCCGTTGAAACTTAATAAATATTCATGACCTTATTAACATGACTCGTTGGGCCACATACATTAAAAAAAGACATTTGAGTAGAGGACAAAAAGACACGTACAGAGGAAGGAAAGGATATTTTCGTGTGATATTCTATTACAAGTGCCATTTTCTCCTCAATATCTTTTGTGCTTCATTTGGATACCGAAGTTATAAGTAAAGGAAAGTCAGAGTGTAGTGTATTGCAAAGAATTCTTTTTTTAAGGAGTCGTTTGATCTTTCTGTGATGAAATGAATAAAATTTTATTCTATCTATCTATTTAATTTTCTGTATATTCAATGGAAAAGCATTTAACTCCATGAAAAGAAATCTATTGAAAATTTAAAGAAATAGGAAATGTTACGAAATTAAGGACACAAAAAGGCACTTATAGAGGAAGGAAGGGATATTTTCGTGTGATATTGTATTGCAAGTGCCATTTTCTTCTCAATATCTTTATTCTTTATTGAGCATCGAAGTTTTAAGTAAATGAAAGGTAGAGACTGCTGTATTGCAAAAAAAAATTTAAGGAGTCGTTTGCACTTTCTCTGATGAAATGAATAAAATTTTATTCAATCCATAATGTTTTTTTTTATTTTCAATATATTCACAGGAAAAACATGCCATTCCCTAATTTTTTTTTACTATTTAAAGGAATTCAATTAGAAAATGACGTTGTAAATACATTATGTATCTAACAATACTCACACATCTTCAGCCATAACATATTTTATAATCGAATCATTCTTGTTAAAGATACTTTTTGTATCATGTGGTTAGATAAATTAAATTGAATACATTATTTCCCTTTTAAGTATCAAGGCCTTATCATTTTCATTGTTTATGTTTTCACTAAACTAAATAATTTACAGGGGAAGCATATTTGTCTCGCTAGTATGTTACTAGTTTGTATTTGTACTATACTTACAGTTTCGTGAATGAAGATAAGCAAATAAGGATACTTATTTGCAATGTCGTAAATTTATTTTATTTGTTTCAATGTATGCATTGCTGTCTTATATTACACTTTCCATTTTGTATTTAAAAATTACACATAAATACATTATTAATGTTGTTTTTTTTTAAAAAAATATCTAAAAATACATTTAAACAACAGGAACAAACAATCCCAATTACACTCGAAACATATTTCATTCACATATAATTGTAGACTATTTTATTTCGAAATTGTTTTCATTTGAATTTGTTTTAAATTTTAATTTCAATTTTTGAAATTCTGAAAGTTTAATAATCATAAATATTATCCTAAACATACAACTTTGCTTCAAATTGCATTTCGTATTATTTTCCTGATTGTATACGTTTAAAAAATGTTTAGTACGCTTTCGGAATTTTTAGCTATTTGTAATTATGTATGAATCCAATTATGTATGAATCTATAATTATGTATGAATCTTATAAAATCTTTCAAAATTTTTTTTGCCTTGCACCTTTTAATTTAGCGTTTCAATTTAACCTCCGAAAGAGCGAGCTTTTTTCGGGGTTTTTTTCTGACAGAAAATGAATAGATATGTATAGTGTAAGTTATTTTTTGCATTTTCAGTTGCGGGTTGTGAGTAGAGAGCAGGGATGGTGTAAAAGTTATACGAAATAAATGTACAAATAATGCTTAAACAATTTGATTACAGGTTCATTTTAAATTTTAGAATATTAAATTTTAATTAAATCAACTAAAGATAACATCACTTTCTTCACTGAAACTTTCTAATAAATTGGCATATTCACAATCGTCTGAGTCACTCATTATAGGATAACTTCGCCAAAATAAGTTACAAAAACACTTAATAAAAAATTAATTTATGGTTAACTATTTACTTTCATGATACTTGACGCAATAAAAAGGGATATATTACTTCTTCCAAACCAAAAAACTGTTTTTTAACAAAGATTTTCAGACAAATTTAGATCTAATCATCAAATTGCACCACATGGTTTACACAAGAAAAATGCTGCATAATGGTGTTATCTATGGTAAATAAATTTGATTATAATCCAGCCTAGCCATTTTTTGTAGAAAGTATCTCAGAATAAGAAGAAGAATAAAAATAAAATAACACCAGATACAATAACACCAGATACAATATTATATTAAGGAGTTAATTTCTAAAAAGTTTTGAAGTTAAAATTACTTCAATCGCAATAGAAACTTTACATTTACATTATGAAGCGTAATTATGTCAAGATGAAAATAATGAAACTTTCTTGAAATGTTTAAAATGATTTTGACATTAAACTATATTTCATTTGAGATAATACAAACAATGTACTAGTGTATTTTGATCTTTACTATTAATAACAAAATTTTATACAAATTCTTGGTGATTGTCAATTAATCACATCAATGGTATATTTCAAAACTATAAATTTATTTTCTAAAATCTGAACATTTCCATTTAATATAAGGGTAAAAATACGTCAGCCATGAAGTTAGAATTAATTAATTTATAGGTTAAAAAGTTAGACCGATTGATATTTTTCAAAATTACAAAATACTTCTATATAATGGCAGTATTTTTTTTCCTTTCGCTTTCTACCCATCTAAATGTAACTATTATGTTTAATTGTTTTTCTATTTTCACTATAATGATAATGGTTTAGAACTTTAATTATTTTGAAAAGTCCTTTTTCTTTCATTCGTTGTGATAAATGTGTCGTTGTCAGTGATTCGTTGTGTCACTGTAAAATATTCTGGAACTCTGTAAGAAATATCTGGCAAAAAGTACTAATATTTTTTAACGTAAATTCCAATTTTACTGGAACATTTTAAGGTACAAAAGGATTACGGTAATTATTGGAGGAATTCTTACAGTAAAAATTAATTGAATAACTAATTACGGTAGAATTTGCGGAGTGACATTTTACGGTTATAATTGAGTTTACGGTAAAAGTTGATTAGACGGTAGAATGGGTTTTCCGGTAAATTGGATTTTACGGATGATGCACCCAAAATATCGGAACATTATTCCATAATTTAATCCAGAATTTTGTACAGTGATGCAGACTAATTTCTTTTTTTCAAAATAGCTCTAAATTTAGTTATTTATTTTGATCTATTTATTCATTTATTATTATAGTTCATTATACTTGGACAGTAAACAATCGAAACGTGGAGAAATTTTCTAATATAATTTTATAAACCTCAAGATTCGTGTCTTAGTTATTTTAAATCCTTTCTACTTAGTGCGTCTTATTGTTGTTTATTTTGCTTCTTCTATTTCAATTATTTTTCATTTAATTCTTTTCTTATTGTCTTTTATCTCTGTGTTCGGATGCGTATATCTACTTCGTATGTACATTTTGTACGGCTTGTAAATTGCTGCGTCTCTGCTTTATTACACAGATGTAACATGTATAATTCAATGCTTTTGAAAATCATAATTTCAATGTAAAACGGAAGTGCACAAAAAAAATTTAGATATCTTTGAAATGAACATTTAGAATAGAATTTATATGTTACTAAATATTATCAATAAATATTTAAAGAAAAGGAAGGAAAAACTTAAAGTTTCAATCAGTAAAAGACACTACCTCAGAAAAGTTGTGTATAAACTTGTATATTACTCATTAATTTCTTCAAAATTTTTATATACCATCTTCAGTCCTCGTAACTGCCCTAAAATTTAGAAATTTTTCCAAAAATTAATTAAATTTCTGAATTTTTTCAGATACAAACAAATTATTACTCAAAAGTTTTGTATTAAATGAAATATTGCTAGTGGATTTTGTAAAAATTTCCCGCAAAATTTTTTGTATTTTCAACAGTAATAAAAATATTTAAATTAGTCAAAAAATACAAATATATAAGAATTACGGAATTTAGAAATATTTTTAGAAGACAGTAAAATACCTCTCAAACGTAGAATACTGTCTGAAGTGTTACTTACGAAGTGTTTTGAAATTTTTCTATTTCAATTTCCTCTTTTCTCAGTAATGAACACCAGAGGGTATTTTTAGCTCCTTTTCTCACATTAATAATGTTATTGTGAGGCTTATAAAAAAAGAAAAAGAGAAAGAGAGAAAATTAAAGCGAACATCATAGCTGCCCTGAAGTAGCATACATGGACTTTTTACATTTTCTTATAAAATCACATTTCTGTGTATACTTTCATGATAAAAGTAGCTAATTCCATTAAGCTGGTTGATGGATTCAAGCTACCTTTATAAACTCAAAGGACTATGTTTACCATAGTGAGCAATCTTGTATTTCAAGTTTTCCGGGGCTTAACGTCACCTAATTTGAAGAATATTTTTCTGGACTCATACTATCTCGTTTCTGACAAATTATCTTCCATCCTTTGAAAATTAAAAGTGAAAAGTATTCACAGTTGACCAAACTCTTGCCTGTTTTTCCAGAAAATCCTTCAGGACTCACTGTTAGACTGGCCAGATAACTCCTATTTTGCCTCATTGGTAGCTCATTTGAGTGAAACTTGCATATCATTCACAGCAAATCTTTTTTAAACGCCTTTAAGTAGACTAAAAAAATCTAATTCCTCTTATCCGTCATCTCCAACTATGTTAAATTATAATTATTTCTCTATTTAGAAAATTCAAAATGTATTCCCTTATACTTGACATTGAGGAGTTGACGTAAAGATGAATCCACGATCCATAGTTCTTAGTTCTTAAATAATCGATATACATATTGTTTTACTTTAGATCCGTGATTGGAACTTTCTTTTGCGTCCTATATGATCAATGTTTTGGTTTTTCCTATCAAATTAAATACTTGAAGGTTTGATTTCCTACTCTGTAATCTGGTTCCGCTGATTTTGTTTAAATTTTTCCTTTGCACTTTACATCTACAATGATTTGAGCATTTTGGTATTTTGATAATTCACTCTTTCATTGTTCTCCTTTGTATTTTACAAATGAAATGTTTGTAGTAAACGCACTTGTACGTAGCGATATCAAATTATTCATATTCATCTGTAAAAGAGCTATGCTTTTGAAAAAAATCGCAAAAATTTGTTGTTTTTAAAAAATTTCGAAATTTTAAGGTTTATGCGGGAAATGAATCACACAGCATAAAAATTCCAAAAAAATTCTTCAGTGATTTACCGGTTCATATACAACAACATTTGAGAGTTTTTGCTTTAAAATCATCGATATTTTTTTTGGTTTTGATGCATTTTATATGGTTTTAATGCATATCCACTTTAATGCATAGTATATTAAAGCATAATTATCATCATACTTACTGTAAAATTGTATTTTTCAACAATAATAAATATAATCATTGCTTTATTTTAGATTAAATTCTACTGAATTTTAACTAATATTAAACTAGAACAATTTCTAAAAATATTCTGTTCAAAATGTTAACAAGTAAATGTTCTCTATTAATATTACCTTCAATTTAAATTTTTTGAATTTTATTTAATAACATTACTAATTCATTACAAAGAGAAAATTTTGCGGCATTTTTTAAATTGTGTTAATTTATACGATGTAAAAATCCATGTGCTATCATCTATTTGTTAAAAATAAAGAGAAGCTATTAAATTCAAAAAATAATTAAAAATAAATTAATAACATTTAAAAATAAATGTTTTTGTCACTGAAAATTAACGAGTTATTAATTTAGTAAAAAATACGATATAGCAGTGGGTGACTCATCATCGTTTACAGTGTTCAAGTTAACTCAGCATCGTTTTCAGTGTTCAAGTTAACTCAGCATCGTTTTCAGTATTCAAGTTAACTCAGCATCGTTTTCAGTGTCAGAGTTACTTTATTCATTATAAAGATTTATAAGGTTTTTAATATTTGCTCATATTAAGATATTTAAAAAGAAATAGTTTTGCAATATTTATACCAAAAACATCTATTGTATTTGTAATGAAAAGGAAACATTTTTACAGACAATTAAGACAATTAAAGAAATGTCGATTGATTCTTAAATAATTTTCAATCTAATAAAAATCTTGTATTTACAAGATATTATATTGTTTTACGCTAAAAATAATAAAAAAAACGTGGTCGCAGACATAGTAATTTTAATAGTTGTTTAAAAATATAAAAGTATTGGAATTTATCGCAAAAATATTTTTATCCCTATATAGAATAATTGGAAACTAAAAATGCGTTTCTGTGATAAATAATTTTTTTCAAGATAAAATTAAATAATGTCACTCTAATATATATTTTTAGCAAAATAAATTATTAAATTTGAAAGATTATTCTGAGCGAAATACTGAGTAAGCTAACAGATAAAAAACGAAATAAATGAACTTTATCATGAAATATTGTAACCAAATTATAGTGAGTGAGGAAATGCAGGCCATTATAATTTTCCGTATAAAGTTTTCATGCACTAAAGAAAATGTTTTGACAAGTATTATGGAAAAAAATAGAGTATCGTATTGTTTTTTAATTATAATGTTCAGCAAAAATTGGTTTATAACTTGGATGAAAGTTTTTAATGATTTAATTTTTGTTTTAATAAAATTCAAAAAAACACAAAACCATAAAAATAGACATTTCTTTATTCTTACAACAAGAAATTTTGAATTAAACATTTAATTATCTTCGTTTTTTCCCTTTTATATAACTAAAATTTATTGACAATAAGACTTATTTAGATAAATAAATATTTTTAAAAGGATTACAATTTGAGAACGTAAAATTTAATAATAAATTATTTTTAACTGTGTATGCTAATCGAAATTTAATGAATTTCTTTAATTTGACAAATAACATCAACTTATTTCAAAATATTGAGTTACTCTTTTGATGGTGGAAAACACTATTCTGAAGTTTCAATACTTAAGACACTTTTCGGAAGAATAACGAATGGTCTTTGATCTATATTAAAGTCAGCTTAAAATTAAAGTGCGAATGAAATATTTTTTCTTAAAATTTGCTTGAAATTTCTCACAAATTTGTATTTCAGAAATTAGGAATATGGATTATGCGGAAATGGCAAAGCCAAATAATTTAGAATATACACAATTAGCTCTTAGTATTTCAAATTTAAATATCCGTTATATATTTTATTATATTTCTGCACTGTTAACTATGGTGGGGTAATAAAATTGTAGATAGGAACCAAAGAGTATAGAAGAAGTCCAGCTCTTAGAATACATAATTAACGCGGGGAACTGCTCTGTTCAGTATGCTGTACCAGAAAAACAACTTACAAGGTGAGCAACATACTCTTAACAGAGCATCATGTACTAAAATCCAGCGCATGCGCATAAGAAGCAAAGTGACGGTCAGGACGTTCGTCACCTGAGAACATGCTGCTTAGCAACTCTAGATGTGTGGTTGGGTACGCTACCACACGCACTACCATTTTATTCTTCCTTTCTTTCTTTGCCAAAATTTGCCAGCAGGTTTAATAAACATAAATGATATTAATATACTCTCAAAGGAATATCTGTATTAACAGTAATTTATCAATAGTGTAATATGTAGAACAAACCAATAATATGTAAAAAAGGAAAATTTTTATTCTTCTCACCGTAGTGGTTGGGGGAGAAGATGGTGAAAACCAGTGTTCCAAGAAGTTCTGCTGCTTGCCCCTGAATGCTGTTTTTTTCCTTTTCACACAGAGACCGCTCCGAACCTTGGAAGACTAATTTACATTATGTATACGGAAGCTATCCTTCTTCTCCGATGCTTCTTTGATAGGAACCAAGGTTTCTAATACTTCGAAAATTCAAAGAGACCTTTAAAAATAGTTTAATAAACCTATAAATGCAATTTAAAGAAGAAAGAAAATTTAAATAAATTTAACATGATACGTTTACACGAGCATTTCTCTAATTTTTTTATAAAATATCTGTAATCAGAAAACGGATATGCATTTTTTTTATTTCTTTTCAAATTTAAGAATTTGAGTTATCAACTAGTAAAAGATCAGTCTTTGAGTAAACTTTGAATATATTGCTCTAAATTTTAAAGTCAACAAAAGAAGACATACTTTTGGATTAAATATAATGGAATATATTAATAAAAATGACTTCTTTTATGCTACGTATCTTTCAAGAAATTTATCTAAAGTATTTAATTAGCCAAAATGTATCAGCTTTCAGCATGTCATGAGATAAATAATTAATATTTTTAGACTGCTGAACAGTGAAGTGTCCATTATAAGACCAAATTTATGAGGTACCTTAATAACTTTGGTCGAGGGAAGGGACCAAGGTCTAAGAATCCATCAGACTTAAAACCGTGCAGAATTTTGAGTGATAAATCAATTTAGGTCCCCAGGAAGGGAAGGAAATTACCACGGTGTGAGATAAATTGGACGAAAGTTTCAAAGGCGATGTCATTAAAGAAATTCTTTAAAGCAAGAACAAATTGAATTTCTAAGAAGTACTTCTTCTACAAAAGAGAGCCATCTGTGTAATGGTGTGATTTAAATTATGGTTGAGACTTGTTCTACAGGATTGGTTTGTGCGGATAAAAAAAAATATTTTTTTTATCTACCATAAAATTTTTGAGAGAATATATTTTGGTTAACTTTCATGTGTCATATTTATATACTATGGATAATTTAATATATGGTTGCAACATATATCGCGTGAATCATTATTGTGTATGGTGTTTATGAATAGTGTATAATGCTCATTCTCAGGCATCTAAACATGAGAAAACAATAAGAAATAGAACCTCTTATTTAATTTTAGTGATATAAATTATGCTCGAGGCGTATCCTAATGAATTAGCTTGTAAGCAATGAAGTCTTGTGATTAATTATATTATTTTTAATGCTTCTCAATCATCTGCAGAGCATTAGAAGTAGAACTTCCTAATTAAATTTTGTGATTTAAATTATTGTCGAGACATGTTCTATATAATAAGTTTGTAAAAATAAAAGTCTTGTGATAAAGTATATTGGGTTTATTTGTACAACATACATTTGCAGGCTTGTGTGCTTAATTAAGGCTTAATAAACCTTTGTTGAGTAGAACAGATGGCACAATACAGAGAAAGACATCACAAAGAATACATCCAGGGTAACGACGGGATTCGAACCCGCTACCTCCACGCTAAACAGAGCGTTTGGCAGGCTATACCGTTCTGCCAGGGAGGCCCGATAAATTATATTATAGTGTATAATACTTCTCATTCATCTAGAATAGAACATGTTAAAAAAGAACTTCTTTTTTAAATTATGAGATTTAAATTATGACCGAGACTTATTATACAGAATAGGTTTGTAAAAATGAAAGTCTTGGGATAAGTTATATTATCTTGTGTAACGCTTCCCACGCATCTAAAACAGAACATGAAAAAACAATGTGAATCATAACCTCTTAATTAATTTTCGTGATTTAAATTATGGTCGATAATATTTCTACCGATTAGGTTTGTAGAAATAAAAGTCTTGTGATAAATTGTATAATAATTCTTATGCATCTAAAACAAAACATGAGAAAACAATGGGAAGTAGAACCTCTAACTTAATTTTAATGTTTTAAATTATGACCAAGATATATTATACAAAATAGGTTTGTTATATTATACAAAATAGGCATGACCGAGTTATATTATACAAAAAAGATTTTCCACGCAAATTTGATGAAGACACAATAAAGGCATTAATTGCTTCAAAACGTCGAAACGAGACGGGAGTAGAATTTCTATCAACTAGCCACTGCTGGGATTCGAACCTGGTTCACCACTTTTAGAGGTGAACCCCCATCTTAGTGATGTGATGAATTCTTCTTCAGAATCAGTCTGTATGTATATTTTTTATTTACTATAAAATATAAGTGAGGCATCATATTTTGGTTACTTTTCATACGCCATAGTTATATGTATGCATAGGTTATTTAATATATAGCTGCTATTTAGATGCGCAAATTATGTATCTAAATCATCGTGTATTATTTATTGTATTTATCGCACAGTATGTTTCTTATAGATCATTAAGAAAAAATAGTAAGCAATGCGAAGTTGTAACTTTCAAATAAATGTTAAAGACTGTTTAATGTAATTTGTGGCGCTGTTTATAGTGAAAATTATTAACAAATTAATGTAATTATAATGTAGAACAAACGACACAAATTACTTACTTAACACATAAAAATATTAAGATTAAGGTTTTTCTTCATATAATAATTTACACAGCAATTACTTCTTTATATATATTTTTAAAAATAGGAATATTTATTATGCTCTATTCTCTTTATTTGGTGTGTTTGGTAACCTTTTGCTGCATGTCATAAACATCATTACAAATCAAATTATTGTGCATAGAGAGAGAATCTGGCACCCTTAATTTTCAAAAATATAATCGAAAGTGAGTAAAATTGTTTGCTTAACTAGACCATACATTAAACCTGGCATTATTCTGAAGTTATAAATGTTTTCCTAGCCAAACTGACTGGCACTTGAAAGAGAGGACGGTCGAAACTCGAATCAGAGACTTGGACTTGGACGAGAGTGTGTTAAAAATATTGAAAATTACAAGGTGAAAAGCCACAGAGAAGTTCATCTGGATTGAAACTCTGGAATAAGACATGACCCCTCCTTTACACAGCTTAGGAAGGAAGAAAATGTTAGTAAAGGATGTTCCATAATCAAGATCATTTATATATACTTTTAGATTGCCAATCAAAAATTAAGCAAAAAAAAATGTACACAAATTATTATTTAAGCTTAAAAAAATGAAAATTATGAAAATTCGGAGACTCTATTAAATGGAAGGTGAAATAAAAAAAAATTATGAAGACCTCTTTGGTTAAAAGAGGATAAAAAGAGAAAACTCGATTGTTTGAAGCATCCTCAAGTTTCATATTCCAATCAAACGTATTAAGTTTTAAATCTCAGCTTCCCTTACAATAATTTCTAAATTTTGAAGTCCAGTGGCACAGTGCTTAGAGAATCTGACTCAGATCCACAGGATCTGGAGTTCGACTCCTATAAGACCAACCGAGTACGTGAGATATAACAGCTCGCCTTGTGGTCGATCGCTGAGCATTACCATGGATACAGGGATCTGGAGAAAAAATTCTCAACTCAGATCTAAGTCTAAATTAAGGAAGTGGCTTCATCACGAATTGTGAGGTCACGTCTTCGGATCATCCTCAGGGATGTTTCCCAGGCCGTCACCAATAGTCCATTGTGCAGCTCTAATACAAGATAAATAAAGTATTTACGGTATACTCTCGATATCTCAAAGTTGAAGGTATGCTAAAGGATTTTCGACATAGCGAGTTTCCGAGATGTCATGAAACATAAGAATAACTACTAATAAATAGGTAATGATATTTGACTATAAGTCTAAACACAACAATGGTAATTTTATTTTTAAAAGTTAGACAAAAATAGTTATTCCTTAAATAGAAAAGAGTTGATTTCCAATGAATTATGTGATTTTGAATTAATGTGATTCTTAAAAAAATAATTATTTGTTATTTTGAAAAAAAATTGACATAACAAGGTTTTAGAAGAAACTCTTCGACATAAGAATTCAAATTAGCATTTGGTGGATATATAATGGCAAGGAGAATTTTTTCTTCTTCACATAACATTATTTTCGTGGTATTGAAGTTTAAAATATCGAGAATATACTGTAACTACATACCTAAATTTTGAAAATGTAATTTATTGCTCTTTGTTTAGTTATTAATTTTTACCCCCTATTGTGTACTTATTTCTCACTAAATTTTGGACATGAGTGGTGATTATGAAACACCCCTGTATAATTTTATAAGTAAATTCCTCGTGATAAGTGTACTCTTTCTATTAGCTGTAATAACTAAATATTTCTACAAACGCTTTCTTATGTAATATAATAAATTTCATAAACTGTTTCAAACACAGTGTATAAATGTATTTAATTTTTTCTGCGTTTGAATATTTTATCTTCAATAACATCAAAATTTTCCATTAAAATTGGTAAATCACCAGAATTGATTTATTAATTAGTTCATTGAAAGCGTTTCCTGTAAACTGACGTCCCTGGTTTCTTTTTTCTGGGCACTATCTAAGAGATATGTAGACACATTTAAAATATAACATCTATACGCACACATTCAGTAAATCTTAAAAAAAATAAGGTTTTGTAATTTTTTCATGTCATTTTATAATCAATTTTCATAAATGTAAGCGACGCACCTGCTAAAAAATAAATTTAGTGATTTTAGTAACGTAAAAAGCAATCAGCAACAAATATTTATGTAAGTAAAAGTTATATAAGACTAAACATTTTTCACATGTTTCAACCGAATTGTTATTGTGTAAACTAATACAGCAACCTCATTTAATTTTAGTAATTTTCTTTTAATATAGAGAAATAATATATCTTAAGTTAAAAAAATATTTCATAACATAAATTAATCTACAAGTAACATCATCCATTAAAATATACGTTCTTCCATTTCAAGTGTTGAGTTTTTAATGTTTTCTTAAATCATTCTACGAGAAAGAGAAAAAAAAATACTCCAAAACTCTAAGCTTTAGAACAATCAAAACACTTTATAAATTATTTTGTTTTATTTAGTCGTGATTTTTCTCCATTACTTTGCTTGAACATTTTTAATTTACGTATGAAATAAGACTTTCAAATAATGCCTTTTTTTAAATTTGCACTTAAAAATAAATTAAGATTATTTTTTGACAAAATCTGTTGTCTAGTGAAAATTCTAAAATCATGAGAGACATCTGCCTTAGAACAATACTAAGTTAAAGTTTGACCCGAGTAAGTAACCTTTGAAAAAGCAAAGTTTATCAATTGATTGCCCCCCAAGTTCTTCAATTATAATTATAAATAATCCTAAATAATATCCTCCTTCCCTTATTTAAAAATTAATTACTTTATTATGTCCTTAAACAAATATTTGCACCCAAAGAAACAATTTTAAAAAATAAACAGGAGGACTTTATTAAATGAATTCTCTGAATGAAAATAGACTTAACACTAGGGAATACGATAATATTTTTTCGAAGAGTATTCAATTTAAAACTTTTATTCATTTTGCATCTTGTTCTTGATTGAATCTGTATTAAAATTTTTATGATATTCAATTATGAATGGGAAGTAAAAATATTTTCATATAAATTGAAGCACACGCATAATCTAAAAAAATGATTCCTATAGGATACAGGAATAAATATTTAGCTAGAACAACAAGCAATTGAAGATTCATTTTTCATCTTAAGCATCTCTCCATCCCTTAAATCGAGAGCAACAATTCCCTGGAGGATGGAGAGGAAAGAGATGCGCAACTGGTAGCCACTCACTACTTCACAAAAACTGAGGATTTTAGCAAGAGTGAATTGCTTGGAACTTTACTCTTCGTAGTTATTTTCTCGTTAGATGGCGCTGCACACCGGGCAAGATGCAAGGGGATCAATGTGTTCTTTGCACATATAATGTTCAATCTGATCGGTCTGTGGCGCACTGATCTCCATCGCATAGTTTCCTTTGGACTAAAACTTTCCGCCAGTTAGGAAGTGACGAAAAGTGTGAGAGGAAATAGATAACTGGAAGAGGAAATTGGTAAATATGGTGGAAAATTGAGGCAGCTTGTAAAATATTCATCAGACATAGTTTAGAAGAAACTGGTTTAGTTTTTGATCTTTTCTGATTTTTTATTTGCTTTGAAGAAACTTTTTTGTTTTTGTGCGAGTTTTTTTTATGTTTTTGAATATGGGGATATTCGTTGGAGCCATCGTATCTTCTTTAGTATGGCTACTAGCAACAGGTGAGTGAGAAAAATGTCTGCTATGTTTTGTTATATTTAACAATTCTTAGTTTTTTGTCTGATAAAAAAAAGAAAACATATTTTTTAATTTTAAGGTACAAAATGAAAATAAATTTAGTTTTCAATAGTTAATTTTTTCGTTAGAAGATCTATTTGGTCGTAGTTCTCAAGAACTACAGTTTTGGTATAGTGATTTTTTTTCCAAATAATTTGCAGCGGTCTTAAGTCTTCCCATTATTCACCATTTCCCTTTGGTGTTTAACTTAAAAGGTCTATATTTTGCTTAATCCAAACTTTTACAGTGCGCAAAATTAAAAACAGACCACCCTGAATAACTTTTGATCGAATGATTGGACATACACATCCTAGAACTCACTAGTTTGAAGACTACAACAGTTCTGCTTAATTAGTGCAGACGATATTTTAAGAAATCAGACACAAAAACTTACTTTCTCTGAATAAATGTACCTTTAATATATATATATATATATATATATATATATATATATATATATATATATATATATATATATATATATATATATATGAGGTAGCCGCAATCTGGGAAATATTGTCCTCATAGGTTGGTTAGGAGAGCGGTCCAAAGTTTGGACCCTTTTATGCTAATTTCATTTTGTGACTATTTCTCTAAATCTCGAAAACTTTTAACGCGAAATCAAAAATTTTACACACAACTATAAAATTCGTTTATCCAAAGATAATTTCATGCAAAATACAGCTTTTAGTAAATGTTTATTACTAATTTATTTAATAATGATTTGGACAATCTTGAATTGTAATGTATACAAACTTTTAAAGTTATTTTAAAAAATGCAATTTTTAATTGGCCAACTACGAAATTTGAGCTAAGTTTCGGATAGTTCTGAGAAATCAAATTTTAAAAATACGAATTTTTTCGACTACGACAAAATTCGATTTCTCGGAAAATATTCGATCGATTTCGCTTAAATTTTGTATTTTGCTGTGTAAAATTAAATTCTTTAAAGTGATGGAAAAAATGTTGAACATTGCAATTCAATTTTTTTTCGATTATTATTAAATGAAATAATGAAAAATAATAAATGTTTATTTAAAGTTATATTTGTATGGAATTAGCTTTGGATAAATGATTTTTACAATTATGTGCAGAAAGTTTTTGATTCGCTTAAAAATTTTCAAGATGAGGGAGAAATACGCAAAAACAAAAATTAACATTTAGGGGTCTAATTTTGAACCCCTCCCCTGACCAAACTATGGTGACCGAGATTGCTGCTACCTCCTCTATTTAGGGTGTTAGAAGTTCGAATCTGCTAAAAAAAACTATGTTTATTTCAGAGAAAATTCGTTTTTGTGTCTGATTTCGTAAGTTAAGATATTGTTTGCACTGATTAATAGCATATTTGAAGCCACCCTCTTGAGCTATTAAGATTGAGTCTCAGAACATGAAGGGTCAATCATTAGAACAAAAGTTATATATGGTGATCCGCTTTTTATTTCACGCACCGTACGAAGAGGGGAATTATCAATACTTGGCTTAGCAACGTTGCTTTTGTATCGCGCTCGTGTTTAATTTTTTTTTCTCAGATAACTTCATTGGTAAAAATTACTATTTACTTAAACTCTATATTCATAAAGGTTCTGATAAATTATTAATAATCACCATTTCTAATGAATGCTTTGAAATTACTAAAACACTTAGATATGTTATAATCGCATTGAGAAAAAAATCCAATGAAAAGATCCTTTGAAATCCAAGGAGTGCAGTTCATTTTTTTTTTATGAAATGAAAGAAATAAAGTATGGTCAAAGCTACCAGAATATGTTAAAATTCACAGTGTTTCTGCTTCTAATAGAACACCAAAGCTGGCAATGATTTTGGTAATATTTGCTATTAAATGTGATTTTATTATATATGATGAAATTCGGAAAATGTGGTAAAATTTGATAAGTTTATCATGAAACACTGTAAAAAATTCCGGATTAAATTACAATGTTGAGTACCGGCACTTACGATGCAAAATTTAATTGCTGTATATCTTTGTTTTATCAATCCAGAATATGTATTTTTCTAATCAGGAATGTCATTTCTATACAATACGGTAATCTTAGCAGATTTTTCCCCATGCTATACGTAATTGGAAGGCATGGGTTTTTGTTCAGGAAATGCTAGAGCTTGCTAAGAATAGAATAGTAATTAACATCAGAAAAATCAATTCATGACCAATTCAAATATTCCATTGTTATAAATGTTTGCTTAAATTTTTCTTTCGAAAATAAAAGCATTTTTTTTAATATGATGTGTTTGATCTTGTCCTCAGTTTCTACAATAAGAAGCTATGCTTTGCTTTAAAATTATTACAACAAAAATACTTTGTTTCATATTAATCATTATTTTTATATAATTTTGTTTACTAAATTTTTAATACAAAATATGATAAACGAAAATGCTTTAGTTTATCATTTTTTTAACTTGGTTTAAAAATACTTCACAGTTAAAAACAAAGCAATTGTTTTATCATTTAATTTAGCCGATTTCTGGCTGAATTTTAAGGGCATTAATTTTTATTAATTTTTTTGTGAACAAAAAAATGAATAATATATAAATAGCAGCGATTACTAAAATTTCGGCTGATCGTTTGACTTACGAGATTTTTATTTCAAATTTTCTTAGTTTTATCTCTATACTTCGTTCTTACTCTCACTTTGAACTGACACTTATCGATGTCTAATCGTAATACACGGGTTTCCTAATTATCATTTATCCTAATGTTTGTGCAGTTAATTTTCATCATATCTATAAAAAAGAGCTATTCTGAATATCTGTAATTTGTGATTGGTTGTTTCAGAAAGAGCATTAAACATTTCTATCTTAGACAATCTTTGCATTGTTTCAATTTGTTTTGCATAATTTTATTTGACTAAAAGACGAAAGGACGAAAAATTATTTAATTATGAAACTTTTTTTAATGCAGTTTTTCATTATTATGAATTCCTTTACGCGTGTGTTATTCTTATATCGAAATGTGATGCATTGATTCCAACATAAAATGCTAAAAAGAATGAGATCAAATTCAATTTAATACATTGAAAAAATAGGGTAAAAACTACCAGAATATGATAGAATTTATCGTGTTTTTAGCTGTTTGGGAATACCAAAATTCTAACTAGTTTTTATTGAAAATCGGTAATGATTTTCGTGAAATTAATAAACGGATTTAAAATGTGTGATAAAATAATTTTGTGTGGTTTGATAATTTTATAACGATAACTCACAGCATAATATAAAAACCATTTATTCTATAAATTTGCTTTTCAGTTTCATGCTTGTTACTAATTGTGAGGTACTAAAGGCTATAATTTTGAAAAAAAGAATTTCGTTCAGACCTATGCCATATGAACAGAATAACTACCAAATGAATGGTTTAAATATTTTATATTTTCGTTTTATTAACCAGTATTATGCTTCTCCGCAACAGAAATTTCATTACCGTATAGTATGGTAATTTTACAAATTTTTTTTTCTACGTGTACGATTAATAGTTTCGAAGTCATAAGGGTCAAAACAATTTTTGACTTTCAATTTACGCGTCTTACATTTATTTCTATATAAAGTAAGACACTGTTTAAACACGTCTCATGTACAATTTTCTCGGGTCTTATTGTGGTCACCATGGTATTTTTATTACAAGTTTGGCAGTTAAAAAACCTCGATTTAATTATTGAATGTTATTTTTTTCAATTCATCATACTCACAGTAAATAATTCTGCATAACCTTTTAGCGTTAAGTTTTTAAGACTTAGATTTTTGCGTTGTAAAACATAATTTGACGCAAAGTTGAATCATTAAAACACAGACGGCTCTTACTATTTTTTAATACAAAGAAATATCACTTTATTAATAATGAGTGAGGACATAAGATAAGCATTATTCCAATAAGATAAAGTTGAATAGTGGAGGCTCAGGGAATAGTCTTGAGGTAGAGAGGGGTTGCTATGTCCATCACATGCACACTTTTCGAGCTGTGTCAATTTCCGTAAACATGCATTTTGAGTTGTATCTAATTTTAAGAACTCACCACGACGATATGGTTGTTTTTTTCTTTTTTTCCGAAATCTAGAAATTAATTTTTCGTATATTTTAAGGTTCTATATTTTATTATATAAAAATAATTTAGTATTGTTTAGTTCTTCATTTTTACAATTTGATAATTTGTTATTGACCCAAAACTCTAATTTCTACTTTTATAATCGCATTAATTTTGATTTGATGAGATTCAATATTGCCCGATACTTCATAGCTGAAATGTGAGAACTTTTAAATTGATATAATGGGATACTTATTGTGTGGACAGCATTTCCCGTTAATTTATTCGGTAATTAGTTTTGGTGCTGAACTTAGTTTAAACTAATATTACTTGACATGAGGCAGTTGATTTTCTAAAAATTGCAGGAAATTTTTAATCAGCATATACTAAAATATAGTTGAATAGAAACACTTTAGGATGTATGCTAATATTTTTTTCATCATAATTTCACACCATTTTTTAACATTTACTATAAATTTTAAAGCATTCTGGTTTATTTTAAACATTTTACTATGTTCGTATTTTCAATACTTATTACTATACTTATGTTGTTATAAATAATTGGTCGAATATTCTTAGTCAAAATATATGTTCTAATAAAACAATGCATGAAATAAATGTTTGTAACTATGTAACAAATCGTTTTTTTAAACTGTAACAAAAGATTTACATTGTTTTACAATAAAATTAACTGCACCATAAAGTAAAATTAATGCGATAATAATAAAATATTATTTAATCAATTTCATTTTTTTCAAAATGTTATAAATGCATCAAGGAAACATATTTATGAATTTAAAAATGAGTGTGTTAGTTTATGAATAAAACTGTTCATAAACTAGATCTGGAAGTAAAAAGGAAAATTAAATTAAATATGTGTATGCCTTTTTCTTAAAAATACCTACAGTTTACAAAAATTTAACGCTAAATTATAACGTAATTACCAAGATTAACCGTTGTGTTATGTTTATATTTTTTTTTCTTTCATTCAACGGAAAAACTGTTAAAAATATGATGTGTAAACACAGTTCTACTTGTAATAATTTCTTCATTTTGTGAGACGAATTTTTTTTAGTGTCCCTTTCAGTTCTCTCAATATACTGCCAAAAAGTGCCAAAAATAAGTGTTTAAACTAATCCTTATCAAAAAAGGAGGAAAAAACTAGTGTTTTGTTATTTGTAATTTATAATATTTGGCAAAAGATGAAACAAAAGCGCTTGAAATTTTCAAAATAGCGGTGGAACACTTTTTTCAAACAATCAAAAAATACAGTTATTAGAAACGACTTAAATGCATTTTAAGTTTTGTACAGCTAACCTTCTTTATTTCTCATTTTATAGAATTCAAAAGCATGTTCGTTTTTCCTCTCTTAAATATTAATTTGTAACACGCAATGTGAAGAAAATTATTTCTTTACTTTTTTGTTATAATTTAAAAAATATACATTCAAGAGGTTCTTTCTCTTTGAACATGAAAATCTTATTTAAATAATAGTTCTGGTGAGCATTTGATCATTTTGCAATGCAGACTCTTAAAATCCCGGAATTGCATTTTTTCCTTTATGCATTGCGAAAAAAAGTACGGTCAAAACTACCATGGTATGGTTAAATTTACCGTGTTTCTGGTTTTAAGGAAAGTTTATGAAAGTGCATTGGTTAGAACTCTGATAAAATTAACAGAAAAATATGGTTTTATAAAATGGATAAAATACAATAATTGTGTTAAACTTTGATTATTTTATCATGATACGTAAGGGCATGGTATAAAAAACATTTATTCAGTGAAATTTATTTCTCAGTTTTGCATTTTCTTATTAAATATGTGGTAATCAATTCTATTATTTTGAAAATCAGAGTTTCTGGCAAATCATTAAAATATGAATGATTTAAATACCGTATATTTTCTTTTTATTAACCAGAGCACTGCCTTTTCAGAATATACTGTGAAAATTCAGATCAAATCACGGTAACGAGTATTGTCACCCTGAATGCAGCATCTGTAAAATTTTATTTACGCAAAATCCATTTTTAATGCAAAATTTTGTGCCATGATTTTTACTATAATAGTTATTTAATTACAGCAATTCAGTGGTTTTATAGTAAGCACTACTGTATAAAAATTACGTTCGGTAATGTTCCGTAGATATCAAAATAACCGTAGAATTTTACATCAAAAAATTACTTTGAAGGTAAAAAGTACTGGTACACTGAAGTGCCTCTTCTTTTCACTGTAATTTGATCCAGAATTTTTTACAGTGTACATGTTTTCAGTTTCTACCGAACTATTTTTATTTGGTAATGGTTTATAAATCATAATGTTTTAAAAATTTTCAATTAATTTTAACTCACAAAGGCAACATTACAAGATATGTGAAACTTTTGTTTCCTAGAAGAATATTCTGTCATAATACGAAATAATAGTAGCAAATTTACAATTACTGTATTTTTGAGACACTGTTTTACGACAAATGCTTCAAGATATGCTGCAAAAAATTATGAAATATAATAATTTTTCTGTCATTTGCACAAAATCTGCAAAATTATTAAAATTTTTTGAAAGCCTGTACTTTATCCTAATATAAAGTGGGCAAACTGGCAAGACATGAAGAATCTCTTTTTTGTCGTAAAACATAATTGGTTACAATTAGCTTAAATAAGTCAGTCGTGAGCCAATTATTCCTTCATTAGTTTTATTTACGGTTAGGCTGGTGACTATAACATTTCACATTCACTCTCCTCAAGGGAAGGGGTGGACAAAACTCCGGAAGGTTCCGGCAGATCTTACAATGAATGCATGATACAGCAAGAGACATGCGAAAAAAATCGTTGCCGTATTAAATGCTTACAGAGAATGATGTAAACAGGCTCAAGTCGTACATACCTTGTAACTCTACGCATAATCAATAATAATTTTGTGCTTCCTAATATGGAAGTGAAAGAGGAACAAGATTCTTAAAATAACTCCTCCTTTGAAATATAAATCTAATTATGATTCAATGGTATGTTTTCGTCCTTTCCAAAGTCCCCAAAAAAAAAAAAAAAAAAATATATATATATATATATATATATATATATATATATATATATATATATATATATATATATATATATATATATATATATATATATATATATATATATATATATAAATATATATATATATATATATATATATATATATATATATATATATATATATATAAATATATATATATATATATATATATATATATATATATATATATATATATATATATATATATATATACAGGGTGTCCCAAAAGATCGTTTACAAACTTAACATGCTGGTCTGTCATATCATGATGAACAAGATTTACATAGGAACTTGTGTCCGAAAATTAAAACTGTGACCGCTAGAGGGCGATATCTGCACGAAAACGGGAGAGTGGGAAAAACAATGATTTCAGGCGTGGACGTTGAAGGAGAAGGATGAATGAGTTTAGTAACGCAGAAATGTCCGACATGCATTGCGTATACGGCGCCGCTGATGGAAATGGACGAGCCGCGGCACGTACGTACCTTGAGCGCTTCCCAAACAGACGTCAGCCAAGTCATGTTTTGTTTGGACGATTGCACCGCAGATTATGTGAATCAGGTGCTTTCGTAGCACGTAGCCACATCGGTCGAGAAAGTGCTACACTCACACCTGTTGTAGAGGAAACCGTGGTACAGGAGTATGCCATCAACCCGCAAAGAAGTCTCCGAGAAGGCGAACGTATCTTGGGTGTAGCTCGTTCCACCATAATGCGCATACTGCACGATGACATGCAACACCCTTACCACTTCCAAAAAGTACAGGCATTGCGCGCTGACGATTATCCCAAACGCAATGCATTCTCACGCTGGTATTTGCAACAGCGGGTCTCACAGCCAGATTTTCCATCATGGATTTTGTTTTCTGATGAATCCTGCTTTACACGGGATGGTGTCGTGAACCTGCACAACATGCACGTATGGACGCATGAAAACCCAAGATGTACACGTGCCCACGCACATCAACAACGTTTAAGCGTAAATGTTTGGGCTGGTATTATCGATGTTGATTGGCCCTTACCTTCTACCTGAACGCCTCGACGGAAATACCTATCACATTTTTTTAGAAAGAGTTTTGCCGGATCTGATGGGTGACGTTCCAGCCGCTACACGAACATCTGGTTTCAGCATGATGGAGCGCCTGCCCACTTTAGCTACGCTGTTCGAGAATACCTCGATAGGATTTATCCTAATCGCTGGTTCGGTAGAGGCGGACCAGTCCAATGGCCACCGCGATCCCCCGACCTGACTCCCCTGGATTTCTACGTGTGGGTAGTGTACGAGACACCTGTAACATCGGACATGGATCTTATCGCGAGGATCGCGGAAGCGGCAGCACGCGTCCGTGACACTCCTGGCCAATTTGAACGGGTTCGTGAATCCATGCGCCGACGCTGTGAAACGTGCATTGTGGCGAATGGAAGGAATTTTGAGCATTTGCTGTGATGTAATGATGTTTTATAATAAAAATCATATTAACACCGCTATCGATATCATTTTTTTTCTCCTCATCCAAACCTGCACTTATCGCCCTCTAGCTGTCTCAGTTTTAATTTTCGGACACAAGTTCCTATATAATTCTTGTTCATCATGATATGACAGACCAGCATGTTAAGTTTGTAAACGACCTTTTGGGACACCCTGTATATATATATATATATATATATATATATATATATATATATATATATATATATATATATATATATATATATATATATACACTACAGGTCAAAAGTTTGCGAAAATTTTGAAATCTGCAAAGAAAAGGTCTAAATTCAAATGTTCATAGAACTGCGAAAAATTATTCAAATGACATGAAAATTTGATATGTTCTAAAGTGAACCCTTTATTGTTAGTTACATATGATCAAATTGCAATACTTTGTTTTTTGCGAACTGAATCCAGCTTTTCATCACGGATTGTTTTTATGGTGAAAAAAGTTGTTAAGTTTGAACACTTGCCAAACTTGCAAAAAAATATTTTTTGTACTTTCTGCTAATAGAAAATAGTTATTTGAACAGTTCTATGTAAGCCCTCAAAGTTTCAAATCGATTTGATTTTTTTTGACGAAGTTATAGAACTTTGAAAAACATGTGTACTTCTCTCGATTTTTGAGCATTCCACATATGCAGTCTTCTGGTCTATACATCTTCTATCAAAGAACTTTTTAATTTTTATGTTTTCTATATTTTCAAATAATTAATATTTATTGTAAAACGAATACTCTTATTCATTATTGTAATTATTATTGTTTATATTTATTGTTTATATTTATTGCTTACATGTATTAGTTTTGTTGTGATATTTTTACTTTATATTAAATTAAAATAAAAAGTTGTAACAATAATTACGTAAATAATTCTAAAAAAATAATAACAATAGTATAAAAAATTTGCATTTTTATTAAACTATTTTATTTACAACAGGTCAAATATTTAACATATTCTTATTCGTATTTTGTAATTAAATAAATTAACATTTAAATCTTAGATTCCTCGAATCATCCCCCTTTTGCCTTAATTATAGCCTTACTTTTTTATAGCATTCGTTCGAATAAACCAGTAATCACTTCAAGTGATATAGAATTCCATTCCTGTTGTAAAATGTCCCATAAATGACTTCGATTCAAATATCAGAGCATCGTTTGCAAGAACAAACAAATTTTCGATGAAATGTGACGTCTATGAGATATTGTTTTAATTATATTCATAATAAATTCTTTGTAGTAACAATAATTACTATAATAAATAAGAATATTTGTTTTATAATCAATATTAATTATTTGAAAATATAGAAAACATTAAAATTAAAAAGTAATATATATACCGCAAATGTGGAATACCAAATGTGGAATACCGTACCAAAGGACCGCAAATGTGGAATGCTTAAAAATCGAGAAAAGTACACATGTTTTTCAAAATTCTATAACTTCGTCAAAAAAATCAAATCAATTTGAAATTTTGAGGGCTTACATAGAACTGTTCAAATAACTATTTTCTATTAACAGAAAGTACAAAAATTTTTTTTTGCAAGTTTGGCAAGTGTTCAAACTTAACAACTTTTTTCACTATAGAAACAACTCTGGATGAAAAGCTGGATTCAGTTCGCAAAAAACAAAGTATTGCAATTTGATCATATTTAACTAACTGTAGAGGGTTCACCTTAGAACATATCAAATTTTCATGCAATTTGAATGATTTTTCGCAGTTCTATGAACATTTGAATTTAGAACTTTTTTTTGTAGATTTCAAAATTTTCGCAAACTTTTGACCGGTAGTGTATATATATATATATATATATATATATATATATATATATGAAAATTGTCGCTTCTTTATACCTTGATATGTTTTAGTTCTCTTAACTTCAGCTATAAAACTATAAATATTGTATTTTAATACTCAAATATCTTTCTAAATATTATGACACATATTTTCTAATTTGAAACCAAAGCATATACCCCTATTAAACATAAAAAAATTTATTACTCCTTTTTTTAAATGAACTTTTGACGCAAATAATTTCGCAATCTGAAAACTGTGAAAATATCATAAAAATTATTTTTCTGTAATTTTTTGAAATTTGATGTTTATTTTAAGAAATACTTTATAAACACAGTATAGCGTGTCATGATGCAATGCAATCAATTGTTAGCGACACGCATAAAAGTGAAAAAATATGAGAAACATGTAATCAATATACGGTCCAATTAATGCAAAAGACTCGTGTGCGTCGACAGAAAGAATGTACCTCCCCCCGAAGTCACTATTTATGGAAAATAGAACCATAAGAAAATTGCAATCTCATTTTTTTTAAACAAAAGCAAACACTGTGAATTTTTATTATTGCAGAGAAAAAATATTAAAAACAGGATAGCATCAAAAGCTAGATAAAATTCATTTATGGAGACGTTGATAAACATTGATACTGTTGACAATAATGTTGTCATAAATGTCGAAAATGCCCAGAAACGTGAAAACAAAATTCCTAGAATAAAAGTTTAGAATAATGCCGATTCTCAAATGTATCTTCAGTTGTAATGAAGGTGCAATTACAAATTTTTACAGCTAAGGCATAGTTTTAAAAATATATCTGACAATATTTAATATTCAGCATAAGCTAATGCTGAAAAGTAAAATATGAAAAATAAAAATTAGGGGCCCAATCTTTCGATTCTCTTCTAATTGAATCAGGCTGTGACTACACCCACCTTCCTTGTGTTTCAAGGATCGAAAATTGAAATCCGTGAAAAAGAGGCGTATTTTTCCAGAGAAAGTCTGTCTTAATGATTGATTTTGAAACTTGAAATATCGTCTACTGAAGAAACAAATACTTTTTTTCTGGTGCATCTTCTAATCATTTAGTTTGGATCTCAATACTTGGAAGTGCAGTCACTAGAACAAAAGTGATCAATGTATTCTGTTTTTAATTCATGTCGCACATTTTATATTTTCGAACATTTCTTAAAATAATGTGTTAAACATTTTCTAAAAGTATAAGTTGAAAATTTCCTTTAAGCATGCATTTTTATTTTATCTCTAAAATTGAGTTAAGTTTACGACTATCAACATTCAAATCCAAAGCTTTGTAATTTTGAACCCAATCCAGAAGATAAAGGAACCTCAGGATCAAGTATTGGGGAAAATTTGCCATCATGGAGGAGTTTTTCATAAAACTAATCCACATTTTCGTAACATAAAGAGGAAAACCACAAAAACATCCCATGGTTAGCTTGGTAGCATTTAGATTTGATCCTATGATCCGTCTACCACAGAGGATATTTTACATCACCATTGTGGTCAGTGCAATCGGGAAGTAGAATTCATATTTACCAGTCACCCCTGGGATTCGCACTTGGGTTAATTCATTAAGGGGCAAACGCTCTATCCCCTGAACCACATAAACGCTAGAAGTATATATATATTGAAAATGTTTTCTAAGAGTGCATGTTGAACATTTACTAAAAGTATTGCGTTAGACATTCTTCTTCGCACTGCAGCCTAGAGCAAGCCAAGGCCGTTTCAGTCAGCTTCCGCAATCGCTGTCTGTATAAGTTTCTTCAATTTCTAACACATAATATACCATATTCTTTTCTAAATTGGCCGCCACTTGGTGGCTGAACTACCTCTTTTCCTGATATTAGAGGGTTTGCAAAATTCACTTTCGTTGCATGGTTGGGAATTTCTAAGCCTTGCAAGTGTCCATGTGGTCTTATACGATTTGATTAAATGATTTGAACGATGTTGGGTTCTTCAAATATGGTGCAAAACTCACTGTTGTAAAGTATTCATATTCTATTTTCATTCACGCGGCCAAAAATTTTCGTTTCTTTTTTTCTTATAATCGAGTTCCGCATTCCATTTCCTAGAAACCATTTCCTACAGAATGCAGCACTACCTCGTATCTCGTTGAAGATGGCTCCTTTCCTCATGTTTGAGATGAGAGGTCTTTTTTTTTGTGCTTGCAAACTTAAAAATTTTAAACTTAAATTCCCAAACCAATTTCATTTAAAATTTAATAGAGTATATGTAAATGCTGTTTCCGCTTTGCATGTGATTTTATTTTCATTCTTTCTATTAAATCTGTGACTAGGTTAGATTATTTTAAATTTTGCCAAAACCTATCTTTCAAAACCCACGTGTAAATATATATATATATATATATATATATATATATATATATATATATATATATATATATATATATATATATATATATATATATATATATATATATATATATATATATATATATATATATATATATATATATATATATATATATATATATATGTATATATATGTATATATATATATATATATATATATATATATATATATTTGACCGAGTGTGGCGAAATAAACTAATAATCAAGCTTTTTGATGACTTTAGAATTAGAGGTAACGCTCTCCTTTGGATTTCTGATTATTTAAGGGCCAGAACCATCAGAGTTAAATTTAATCAGACCCTCTCAAGAAATTTTAGACTCAGCCAGGGAGTCCCCCAGGGTTCCGTCTTGGGGCCTCTGCTCTTTTGCCTATTTTTTGCTGGCATCGAAGGGGTGATATCTAAGAGATGTAATGTTGGTATTTTCGCCGATGATGTCGTCCTCTGGCACTCTGGCGCTGACATTAAGACTATTGAAGACAATATCAACCTCACTCTAAAAGATGTGAGTGACTTTGCTCAAAAACACAAACTGGTTTTTAACTCATCTAAATCTGTTGTTAGTTTTTATACTACCAATAGGCACATATACACTTATAAACCTACTATTTGTTTTAACGGTCAAAATTTGCCTTACGAAAAGAATGCAAAATATTTGGGTTTTATTATGGACCAGGAGATTCTTGGCAATAAGCACATCGAACTGCTGGAATCGAGGTGTAGAAAGAGGTTAAATATCCTAAAATATATTTCTGGGCAAGACTGGGGAGCAGATGCTACAACTTTGAAATTAACATACACTGCACTTATTAGACCCATACTGGAATATGGGGCACCTATTTATTCCTGTGCTTCAGAGACAAACCTGAATAGATTGGAAAGAGTCCAAATTAGTGCTGCAAAAATTATTACAGGTTTGAGGCGTAGCTGTCCAGATAAAATTGTTCTGTTTGAATCTGACCTCCAACCGTTATACATGAGAAGGAACTCCAGTCTCAAGAAATACTACAATAAGCTCATCAGTTTTGGTGACCAGAACAGAACCTCTTACTATCTCAAAAATTGGAAAAATAACCATAGACTGAAGAGAAACAGTCCCTTCTCTTTGGCTGTTTCAAGTCATCTTGTAGACTTGCAATATCCCTGCCGAATTGAGCCTCCCTCCTTGAGGTCACGTTTTAGCCCTGTTACTGATTTTTCAGGTATCCATTTCCATACGGAGCTGTTGTACCCGGCCTACAAAAGTAAAGACAACCCAGAATTTATGAAACAAATGGCTCTTGAAACTATTAGCCAAATACCATCAGATGCTTTACAACTATACACAGATGGCAGCAAGAGCGACGAAGGTCATTCAGGTAGTGGGGTTTTTATTAAAACACCCACGTACACATTGAGTCTCAAAATTAGAAATTCTGAATTTTGCTCAGTTTTCAGATCTGAGCTTATTGCGATTGAAAATGGCCTAAGACATGTTGAGAATATTGTTGAGCCTGACTTTAAGCATATATGGATACTGACGGATAGCAAATCTTCAATCCAACACCTTAGCAACTGGAGGAATGTTGGAGACAGGGCTGCGGCTTCAATTTTGGGGATGCTCTTCAGGCTCTCTGCGGACTTTGGAGTACACTTGCAATGGATTCCATCACACGTTGGAATCAAAGGAAACGAGATGGCGGACTCACTGGCTAAAGATGCTTCTTTGGAACCTCTACAGCCAGATCTACCTTCCACTTTCAACGAGGTCTTTTCAGAGTGCAAAAAAATGTTTATGGACCTCTGGAGGGTTCCTCCTCCGCATAGTTGGTATTTCAGAAAACGACCTGGAAGTGCCTTGCTTTTTGAGGGACCTAGAAGCCAGCAGACTTGTTTATCTCGCTTTGCAAGTGGACACTTGAGGTGTCTCTCGTATGTTCAGGGGCAAAAGACTTTTGCACTTTGCACTAAATGTAGGACTGCTCAGGCTTCGCCCGAGCATATTTTAAACTGTATCGATTTTAAGATCGACGAGGTTTTTTCAAAACCTCATCTGTTTTTAGACTTCCTGGACATTTTTGGACTTATGGAATCGGTCTAATTGGGATGGACCTCTTGGGGATTAGAAACAACATATATATATATATATATATATATATATATATATATATATATATATATATATATATATATATATATATATATATATATATATATATATATATATATATATATATATATATATATATATATATATATATATATATACACTAGGGGCTAATTAGATCTATTGGTGTCAAACAAATTTGATGAGTTCACAACAGTAATTTAATGTTTTCGCTCACCATACAGGCGGATATATTAAATACTATTTTTGTTTGCATCTTATTGTGCATGAAGCTGATCATTAAATTCTAAATCATTTCACGGATCTCTTTAACTGTAATTTATAACGGTATATTAATGTTATCTGAGCAAAAATTATAATTGTAACCCGGTAAATAAGGTTAGACCACCTTTCTAAATAACTTTATCTTAAAATGTAGCACAGAATCTTATTATAATAATAAAAAAATTAAGAAAATTCTTTGTTTTTAACTCTTGAATTAAAAACGTAATAATAGAAGTACAGAAAAAAAACTTTAAACTAGGGATACAAAGATATTTATGGAGAAACGATACATTTACGACTTGTACTAATTTTATGATGATGACAACCTAAACAACGTGAAAATAAATGAGGAAAAACTGGATCCTACATCCTACCACGCGGTTTTCCGGCCAATTCTTCTGTGATTGGCTATGTGTTATCATTTCACTCACTTCTTATATTATATATATATATATATATATATATATATATATATATATATATATATATATATATAATTTTATGCAGTTATTATCCTATATCAATCACCAATTTTAAAAGAACAAGTGATTTCGGACTACAACATTTGACCGTATTTACGTTATTTACTTTTCCTTAGTTTTATTAAGTTAATTAGTTTTCTTAAAAAGTTGACGCTACAAAGTTAACAGACTAAAACACATTTTAAAACAAATTTATTCTTCAAAAAATTAATAAATGTTTATTCTAAACGTTTGTTAAGTTTTTTGCTCAATGTAAAAAATATCTTTGACATTGCACAAATTCTCTCCTATCATCAAACAACCCCTTTTTAATCTTAAAACAAGTTTATCCTTATTTTAACTTAAGAATTGATAATTTTTGACCAATTAAAATCATAAATTTCCTACCTTGAGAAATTAATTTTTTCAAAGATAGTTTGACAGCTTTTAAAGGTGAACGAAAATAACCCCATAGCATAGTCACCGCCATCCATAACAGAAAAGAAAAAAGTAAGACAGACAATTTGACACATTTTCATCATAAAATTCGGAGCCTAAAAATAACCAGAGACTCTGAAATTTATAGCTGACAGTATTTAATTCTTTTCTTTGGCGTTCAAATATCAATCACTTTAGCGAAAACCCTACGTCAATGTCAGTCTACTATTTTTCCAGCAGTTCTTTTTCAATACTTTTTATTTTCTTCATAAGGCAGCGTATTCTTTTACTGGATTTATTTCATTGGCATTTTTACTTTAAACGTATGTCTTCGGTTTGTTATGTTTCTCATAAAAGAGAGTGTTTTTACAGTTTATATACTTTGTCATGTTTCTCTTCGGAAGCGCAGTATAATTTCTTAGTAGATTCTTCTTTCTAAGTAATAAATTAAAATAAAAGACTAAAAATAAACTAATTGAACTACTTAAGCTTGGATGTTGCTTTAAATTCATAAATTCTTTTAAATGGAATCAATAACGTTTGTTATCTTTAAAGTTTTGGTGTAAAAATAATTTATAATAAATGCTCCATTTCAAGCTTTACATTCAACTATTTAAAACCAAGTGTCAATGTTAATCCAAAATTTCTCTCAGAATTTTCTGAAGTACTCTAAAAATTTCCGATTAAATTACAATGTATAGTACAGGAACATTTGGGGCATAATCCGTAAAATACACTTATCGCTCAAAATCCGTTTTATCGTAATTTTAACAGTAATATTTATTTATATAGAGTGATTCGGTAATTTTGAGGTAATTTTTACAATAAAAAATATGGTTTTTCAGATTTTTTGTTCCGTAACTCGTTCCGAAAACGATGGATTTTGTTATTGTACTTTTTACAATAATTTAATCAGCGATTTTTTTACAGCGTAACAGTTTTTCTATTAGATTTATGTATAATTGGAAATGGCACTTTTGATCAATTTTTACGTTTTTGGTATGCTCCAGTAATATTTTTAACAGAGAAGAGTGCTTTTACAATTTAAACTGCTTTTTATATTCTTTGCAAATATTCTGTGATTTCTTTATATAACTAAAAGACTCCAAACTCTGATGTATAATTACTTTGTACCCATTATTATTTTTCGAATATAATAATTTTCACAAAAACTTTGTACTTGCTAATAGTCTCATAATTTTGAGTAAGAATATTTCGTTGTATTGCTCTGAGAAAAAAATTATGATCAAAATTATAGAAAAGGAAAAATATATTTCTTGTTCTAATGGAGCACCTTAAACCTGGAAATTTTTATCAAAGCACTTTGGTAATGATTTTAATAAAATTAACAATAAATATTACTTTATAACATGAGTTAAAATTTAGTAAATGTAGGGAAATTTGGTAATTTTAATATAACTAATAGCATTACATAAAACCATTTTTTGGTAAAATTTACCTATTAGACTTGTATTTTTACTAAATGTGTCACAATAACGTATCTAATGGTCCGTTAAACTATGAATGTTTTAAATCCCATATATTATTGTTTTTTTTACCAGAATTATGTTTTTTTACCACAAATGTCTTTGCTATACAGTGCGGCTAAGTTATCAGAATTTTTTTATCAGCGTGCAAATTTGAAAAATATTAAACTGTGCTTGAAAAAATCCTAAACTTAGGAACACAGAATGTAAAAAAAAGAAATAAATGAGCCGTTATTTTACTCACTAACGAGATTTACACTTTAACAAGCCGTCTGCGCGACTAACTAATCTACTTACAAGTACTTACCACTTTGCGGCTCCGCGAATGTTCCAGCTGCTTTCGGCACCATTGCATTAGTATTTTAAGTGAAACTAGGAGGGTTAAAACTCTTTCTAGAACTCACCTACAATGGTCAATTGGTTCGCTCAAACAAACTCAACATTTCGAGGTTCCACATTGTGGTTCGGCTGCACGAATGCGCTACTTCTTGATTTACTGGTACAGAAGTCAGAATTTTATATGATATACAAAAGAATTCATTCAAATATGTTAATTCGCATAATTGTCAATCAAACTAATTGCACTTACTTATCCCAATACATACAAAATATCAAAATAAAGCTTTTATAATTTTTTTTTCTATATTTCTGATTAAAAAACAATGGTCTAAATTCAGGGTTGCTATCTTAGTTAAAACTTGTTATGCAGCATTGCTGTCAGATTTAAGCTAATTACATCCAGTTACCCAGATAATAATAAACATCAAAACAAAAAATTTCTAAGCTATTCCTTTTATTTTATACAGAACACATCGCCCAAATTTAAAACTTTTATCATTACTGCCAGTCAGGGTAATACGCCTTAATTTTCCCCATAAACCCCGAATAGTTTAAAATATCGAAATGAAACCTTTTTTGTTTTACTATTTATCACAAACACATGATCCAAATTTAGACTTACATCTTGGAAACCCTGGTTATTACAAAATATCATAATGAAGATTTTTTCAGTTTTTCTTACTTTCTGAAGAAAAAAACACATGGTCTGAATGTGAGACTTCTGTCTTAATAAAAAGAGTAGTCTTTAACCTAAACTGTCAATTACAATTATTGTTCCTAATTATCGCATTATGAAAACAGTAATTACAAATTTTGAAGCTAAACTTTTTTTTTTTTTTATCTGATAAAGGATACTAATAAATGAAAAAAAATTTAAGACTTTTATCTAGATAAAAACGTGTTTTTAAGCATCGCAATTAATTTGGTTTAATTACTTAAAAACTACACCCAATAAACACCGATAACTACAAATACCGAAATAAAACTTGCTTAGTTTAAATTTGAATCAATAATCTTGGCAAAAATGCGTTATTTAGCAGTTTTGAACAAATTACTCCGATTTATTCCGATATTTACAAAATATCAAACACTTAATTTACAGTGCACCAAAAAAAAGACTACTCTCTATAACTTTTGATCTAATGATCAGATCTTCACGTTCTAGGACTCTTTCTTAATGCCTCGAGGGGGTGACCAAAATATGCTAATTAATAAGTGCAGACGATATTTTAAGTTACGAAATTAGACACAACGCACTTTCTAAAAATAAACACTCCTTTTTTTGACGGATTTGGATTTTTGCCCCCCAAAATATAGGGGGGGAGGTAGCCGCTTTCTAGGAAGTATGGTCCCAATAGTTTGGTCAGGAGAGCGAGCCAAAGTTTGGACCCCTTAATGCTAATTTCACTTTTTACGTATTTTGCTATATCTCGAGAACTTTTTAAGGGGATTGAAAAAATTTTACCCGCAATTATAAAATTCGTTTGTTCAAAGATAATACAGATGTAAAACATAAGTTTTGGTAATTAAAATTTACTAAACGTTATTTTGTGCATGGAATTATCTTTGGTCAATTGAATTTAATAATTACGTGCACAACTTTTTCTATTTGCTGAATAAGTTCTAGAGATATAGCGTAATACGCAAGGAGAAAAATTAACATTAGGGGTTCAAAATTTGGATTTCTCTCCTGACCAAACTATGGGTATCAATTTTCCTAGATTTCAGCTATTCTCCAGATTTTGGGGTCAGAAAAGCGAATCTGTCAAAAACAGGTATGTTTATTCAGCAAAGTACGTTTTGGTGTCTGATTTCGTAACTTTTAGATCAAAAGTTATTCAGGATGATCTGTTCCTTTTTTTCTTCTTTTTTTTCCCACTGTACACAGCGATAAAAATTCTTATTAAATTACAATAAAATATGGCAATAGTACCAACATTATTTCCAAACCGATTAAGTAAAAAATACCCAACCTTTTGGCACTCTCATAAAGCCAGAAATACTGTAAATATTGCCAAATTTTGGTATTTTTGACCGAGTTTTACAGTCAATTAGGTTAAATAACCCGATGATTACAAAATACCTAAATGAAACATTCCAGATTTCCCATTCATCTTCTATGAACCTAACCTAATCTATAACCTAAAGAGCCATTATCAAAAATATAACTTAATCGTTAGAAGAAATGGTCCGCCTTGTATTTATATAGCTAACAGTTCAAATTGGAAGCAACTTTTACCTTTCTGGAATCAAGCTTGTTTATATTTTTAAAAAATCCTTTACAAATATTAACAATTATACCTGGTAACATCCAATTTTACCTTCTCTTTTACGGCTTTCGACATCAACTCAAGAGTAATTTGGCTAATTAAAAACTATAAGGCTAATAACTAAGCTAATTATAAAATAATGTTGACGCTAGAGTATAACAATGGATAAATCGCCATTCTTCAAAGCAAAATAAATTAGACATAAACACGCTAAAAAAGCACTTCAACTTACAACAACTTTCAAACAAATTGGAATTCCAAAACAAAGAAGAAAAGAAAAAAATATCATTAAGTTCATAAATAAAAAAGACTGTTTCAGCACCTCAAATTTCATTTCAATTGTTGCATTTTGGTTCGCATTTCATTTTTTACTACAAGTTTAAAACTTAATACTTCTCGAAATAATATCGAATATTAAAGTTTATATTGTACTTAATTCTCGGTATAATTTTCTATACACCTTCTCAATTTGAAGTTCAAAAGGCTAACAGTTTTTGCGTAGCAAAGCGAAATGTGAGGTAATGTTTAAAATCTAACGCCGCGACGATTCTCAAGATTTTTTTAAGCATAAAAAGATATAATTTTTTTCAAAATATAGGCAAAAATGTAAGATATTTCATTTTTAAAACAATTTTCTGTTGGAAAGTATTTTTTATTAATTAATATTCTAATATGAATCTCATAATACTCATTTTTAAAAAGTATTTATCGAAAAAATTTATATTTAAAGTTCAAATACACCATGCGCAATATAATCACTTAAATTCTATGACGTAGACCCTATACTGATTTCAATGTAACATATTTAAACGTATTCTTCAAGATATTTTTAGTTCTTTTCTTCGTAAATTCATGGCACTTTTAACTAATTTGATGTGTCTATGAATTCCTTCAAGAATGTTTTCAAGATTTCTCAAAATCTAAATACCGATTACCCCAGTGCACAAGTCAACACATTGTGTCTGCGATCCCTAATTATGCGATATTTTTGGTTATGCGACAGCAAATTTGTCGTATGTATATGTCGGCCATTGAAAAACACAAGACAGAAAACAATATTGCTAAAATTAAAAAGTCAGAAAAAAAAATTTTAAATTTACAAACTTTTCTTATGTTCAAATATTTCACAATGTTTACTTTAACAAATAATATTAAACTGTTCCTCAAGCAACTATGAAAACGATAATTAGGTTGAATGATAATAATAGAAAAGAGAGGCTTAACAAATTCGGAAATTAAATATTTATTCATAAAATATTATTATTTTAATTGTATTTATTGTGTAATAACCAGATATATATATTTTTTAAAAAAGTCGAGAAAGTGTTTCAAGGCCAGAAGGTTTGACCTGCGTACTCGAGAACATATTAATGAAGATTGTTTTTTTTTTAAGTATAAAAGTAGTCGAACTATATATTAGATTATTTTTAAAATATATCCTTAGATTTAGTTTATTAGATTAATTTTTGTTTAATAGACAAATACATTAAATTTATTTTCCATTTGTATCCTCAGAAATAACTAACTTCCAATTGCTTGATATATTCATCGCAAAAAAAAGAAAAATCTAACAAAGAGTTCATATTCCTTATGAAAAATTGTTTTATCTTCAAATAGAGCTTATTTATGGAAAAACTTTGTTTAGCATTCTAATGCTCTTATTTATTAACTAAAAATTAAGTGCGATGGTTGATTTTTCTATGTTGCTAATTTATTTTTATTTTTCTCTATTTAAAAAATTGCACTTAAGGTTAAAGTTACTTTTTTTTATAAAAACTAATTCATAATGCACACAACGTCTGAGGAATATCAAATCCTACATTTTCCCCATGGGCGAGTAGTTTTGAATAATTTATGAGCAAGAAAAGAAAATGTCTGTTCTTCTGCTAGGAAATGCCATTTCTTTTTGGAAAATTTTTCCCATTACTTATCATTTGTGATAGAAACTCTTCTTCATTCGAAAGAAATAGTAACCTTATTCTATACTTGCTTAATATATTTCTTTTCAATTGGACGTGCAGGTTTAGAAGTAGATTAAGCAGAAAGTATATGAAGTTGAGGGTAAAACTTCTTAAGCGTAACACGTTTTAACTATCTCTAATGAATATTAACATTTTAAAGTAAAGCTTTTTTTGCTGAAAGCTTTCGTTTTAATTACACAAAATATTGTTATGAAATTTAAAGTTCCGTTTGAATAATGTAAATTTATTTTGAACTAATAGTTCATCGTGAAGTTGTAGACACTATATAAGTCTTTTCAAAAAGATAGTTTCATGACTAAAAGAAATGGTTAACAGAAATTTCAGATTATAAAATGTCGCTAAACTTAGCTGTATCTTATAGCCTAGAAAATATAAATAAATTATTTATAAGCATGGTATGCTTAATTATTATATTTGCATTTGTATAGTAGTTGCATTAATTAAAAATGAATATAATATTGGGAATGTTTTATTGTTCACATGAAAATTTCGAACGTACTAAAAAACATTCGGTGCTTCATCGCTATTTCTTAAAACGCTAAGTCTTATTTTTGTCAGAAAAATATCGAGTTTAAAGAAAAAAGGTACCAAGTCAAGTCGATAACAAAAACAGACATCAGATTTTTGAAAAAAGACATCAAAAAGGCACTGAAGGGATAAAAAGGTATACTTTTTTTTTCTTTTTCCTTTTTTGTAAAAACAAAGTTGTGACAAAACGTTTGTTAAAATCAGCGTGATATATTTAACAAAACTAACTATTCAATAAGTGTTTTTAAATTTTTTAAGTGTTTAGTAAAAACCATATAACGTAATAAATATGTGTAAACTTACCTTTTTTTATTTTTTTCCTTTATATATACATAATTAACCAAAACAGTGATCGTTTTGTATTCATTGAAAAAAAGAACTAAAAAGCACAAAAACTAGAAACATTCACGAAATAAAAGAGAGGGAATTTTATTTTTAAATTTGTTTGAAGTTTTAAAAAAATTATGTAATCATATAAGTAATTTAAAAAATTATTTAGTTTTATTTCATTTAAAAAAGAAAAGTTTATTCAGAGTGTTACGTTTCGTCTTAAAATTGAAACAAATTCCCATAGTGAAAAAAATTTAAAAACAAGCAACCGTAATTTGCTATCTTCCGGGCTTAAATTAATAACAAATTCTCAAAACACGTTCATTTCAATGACACACATTTAAAAAATGTTCAACTAAAGAGATTTAGAATTATTTTGAATTTTAAATTTATATTTATTACTCTCGAAACGAGAAGTTAATCATATTTTATTTCAAATCATCATCAAAAGTTTTATCTAAAAGTGTGGAATTTCGTTTGAGTAAACAATAATGTGAAAGGGGAAAACGTAATATTAACTTCGTGTTCTTCTTTAGCAAAATTTATCAACCGTAAACTGTGTGTGTCTTAGGGTAACTAAGAAGAAGTATAAAAATATTTATGCTAATCATTGCACGGAGATCCAAAAAAAAAATAATAATAATAAAACCGGACCATGCTGAATAACTTTTGATCTAATGATTGGATTTTGCTCTGGTTAGGTGAATGGTTCGATATTAATTGTTCTAGGGGTGACCTCGAATATACTATTTAATTAGTGCAGAAGATATTAGATGTTCTTTTGAGTTATTACTTTGGTTTTAAAACTACCCTTATTGTGATTTTGATTATTAGGAAACTCTAATTAATTTTATCGTAATTAATTTCATAATAAATTTTTAATAATTATCATTTCAATGGAAAAGATATTTTTATTCAAAGAGTTACAAAATAATCTAATTTTTCATCTCTCTTAGCTAACTTATTTTTAAACTATTATGAAAAAAATTATACTCTTAATATAAAATTTGTTTTTAGATTTATTCATGATTTAATTATCTTTAAATTTCAAGATTATGCAATTTTTATTGAATTATATTTACCGCGATGAATTAATCCTTCTTCCTAATCATAATGATAATAATAGTTTTAATATTTTGCATTTGGGTATTAAAAAAGAAAACATATTTGCTTTACTGATTCATACGATGAAATTAATGGTTTTAATTTTAATATAAATGAACTAATTACTTGGAACATCTAAAAACATCTATTTAAATACCATTTTTAATCAGATGAATAGAATTAAAATAATCTGTAGTAATGTTTATTTATCCAAAAAACAAATAGACAAAATCTTTTAAAATATGATTTAAAAAAAAAAAACATTGGATACCCAACTAAAGTAATTAAATTCTATGTAAAATCATTGAGTTAGTTGGTTGTTATTATTGATTAGTTTACCAAAAACTTCTTTGTTAATTTATATTTTTACCATGTACAAATCCGATTCGGGCAAATCCGTGGCTAAAAAACTGTGCAAAGTGGGCAAATCATGTTTCCCTCCCTCTCGGTGTTTTTTTCTAAAAATAAATGCTAATTTTCCAAAATCATTAAAATTGTATATAATTAAATATCAATCTTTTAAACTATAAACTTCTTTAAATTTCCCAGCATTATATTATTACTCTGCTCACATCCAGTTTCAGGCATAACCTTAGTAACTAGCAAATCAAAAGCACTTCTGTACCACAGTAAGAACGCTCTATAAAACAAAATCCATCTATTTACGCTTTTAGCTCCATTTGCACCTCTGTTTTCATGTTTTGTAAATTGGCAATCTTATTACGCAAATATTTTAAATCATTCTTGAAAGATTCCGGTACATGTAAGTTTACTTGAATTCGCTACTCGCTTTATAGATTTCGTTTCATGTTTTGTTCTGTTTTTTTCTTTAAATTTTATTTTCTGTTTTCTGCCTAATCTATCTCCAACTTGAAATGTTCTATTTTGTGTAAATATTTTTATGTACTCCTAGCACTACTATATTGATATATTTTCCTTTGGCTATATAGATATAATATTAGACAGAACTCCTTTTTCAGATATCATCGTGTGAGCCGATGAAAAGATTATACCCCTTACTTTTTTTTGTTTTCCAGTTTTTTAATATATATATATATATATATATATATATATATATATATATATATATATATATATATATATATATATATATATATATATATATATATATATATATATATATATATAAGTTAAAGATGAAGATCAAACAAAGAAAAATTATAGACATATGAAAAGGGGGGGGAAATAATAGGTAAAAAAATAACAAACAACAGTTTAAAAAAAAAAAAAGGATGAAGTTTTATTTTAAAAAGAAACCAGAAGAAAAAGATATAATTTTTTCATCAGCTCACAGGATTATATACTCAAAAAAGAGTGCTTTCTGATATTGTATTAATACAGCCAAAGCAAAATATATTAATGCAATAGTGTCAGGATCACTCAAAAAAAAAAATTTTACAAAAATTACAACAAATAAAATAGAACACTATAAGTAAAAATAACATATAAAAACAGAAAATGAAATAAAATGAAAAGGAAAAACAGTATAATACATAGACCATAAAGCGAGTAGCGAAATCAGATGTACTTACATGGACGGAAAATTTTTTAAGAATGATTTAAAAATGTTTTCTCAACAAGATTGCCAGATTACAAAATATGAAAACAAAAGCGCATATTGAGTGTAACTAGAGGGTTTTAAAGTGCCGTTCTTACTGCACTGCGGAAGTGATTTGTCATTCTGTGCATTGATTCGTTAGTTACCAAGGATGGGCCCGAAATGGATGTGCGCAAGGTAATATTATACTGGATAATTTAAAAGAGGTTTACCATAAATAGTTTTAGAAAATAGATGTTTATTTAAGAAAAAAAAATTAAATTGAAAAGAGAAGCATAAATTGCCTGTTTTGCAAATAATTTTAGCCACGGATTTGCCAAAATTATCTGCAAAACAGGCAATTTATGTTTCTCTTTTCAATTTCATATTTTTTCTTAAATAAACATCTATTTTCTAAAACTATTTATGGTCAGCTTTCTTAAAATTATCCAGTATAATATTACCTTGCGCACATCCATTTCGGGCCCATCCTTGGTAACTAGCAAATCAATGCACAGAATAACAAATCACTTCAACAGTGCAGTAAGAACGGCACTTTAAAACCCTCTAGTTTTTTTCATATTTTGTAATCTGCGTTTGCGTTTTTTTTTCAATTTGCGTTTTTTTTTTCATATTTTGTAATCTGGCAATCTTGTTGCGAAAACATTTTTAAATCATTCTTAAAAAATTTTCCGTCCATGTAAGTACATCTGATTTCGCTACTCGCTTTATAATCTATGTTTTATACTGTTTTTTCTTTTTCTTTTATTTCATTTTCTGTTTTTGCATGTTATTTTTACTTATTGTGTTCTATTTTATTTGTTGCAATTTTTGTGAAAAAATTTTTTTGGATGCTCCTTATACTATTGTATTAATATATTTTGCTTTGGCTGTATTAATACAATATCAGAAAGCACACATATATATATATATATATATATATATATATATATATGTATATATATATATATATATATATATATATATATATATATATATATATATATATATATATATATATATATATATATATATATATATATATATATATATATATATATATATATATATATATATGTACGGATTGTTTTTGAACAAATCAACAACATGAAATTGACAACATGCTTCGAACAACACATGTTTCTGAACAATCAAGATCTCTAAATTTCGAAGTTGACGTTTAATTAAGTTGAGGATATTCTTGCACCCAATTCCCTGTTAGAATCTCTCGTTAAGGATGGTGAGTCATCGAAAATGAGTGGTTTTTCATAATGTAACTGCTAGCCTATGACCACGATAAGAGAAAGCTAGTCCATAAAAATTTGAAGAACTTAAAAGAAACTATAAAACTATAAAACTTAAAAGAAACCAACTTGTTCCTCCTGTGTAGAAATGACTGGTGTTTTCTTCAAATAAGATCATACAGCAATATTTATCTTGGGGTTGTAGAATAAATTTTAAAATAAAATTTTTACATAATAAGAAAAAAAGGACGAAAGAAAGAAAAATGTGGAAACGCAACCTCTCTTTTGAAACAGAAAAAAAAGATGAAAAAGTTTGATTATTGAACTTACAATTTACTCAAGTTATAATGAAAATTAAGAAGATTTCTGTGATTTCTCTCCCATAAGACTAGAGTAGAAAAAAATGCAGGTGGGTCATCAAAGCAACAAGAAAGGAAATATAAAATACTCTATCAGAGTGCTCATGTCGAAAATAAAATGTCGGAAAAAAATTATCATGAAGCAACAAATTTCAGTCACATAAAAAATCATCGAATTTTCAGAATCATCGAGTAAGCCATCCAGCAATTATAAACGCTTTTTAATTTTTTTAAAAATTATATTTGTTTATTCTTTATATTGCACTATTTTTATTGTTTGGTGACCACTGTGAACTAGAAACTAATTTTTCAAAATTAAATGGTTGCTGTGGCCACGCATAAAAAATATGAAATAAATTGCTTTGTTAACGAAATTGGCCATATAAAGTCTGCAAGTTAACCTAATATGTATTTACATGTATTTACTGATTTAAGAAGCATGTCGATTTTTGTTTTTCTAAACCACGCGTAAAACTTGCGGACCAAAGAAAATAGAAACCAAAGAAATAGAAATAATCAAATTTATTATATCTCTTTTACTTGGTTATTGTTTTCTTTCCCAATAAAAGATTTTTTAAAAAAAAATTTAATATAAATAGCTGATTGTACATAAAATGTGCTGAAATTGTGTCCTAAAAAAGTTTTTTTACACATTCTAAGTGGGAATAGCAAATGAGCTCACTCATATCGAGTCTCTCACTCTTTTCCTTAAAAAGAAAAAAAATATATGTTGCTCTATAGAGCACCAAAGTAGCACAGAAATTCTTTATTTCTACTTTTGAATCAACTTTCTTAATATATATATATATGTAATATATATATATATATATATATATATATATATATATATATATATATATATATATATATATATATATATATATATATATATATATATATATATATATATATATATATATATATATATATATATATATATATATATATATATATATATATATATACACACCCTTGTGCAAATTAATTGAAACAAACTTTTTTTTCTTCGTGTTTTATAAAGAAGATGTTTTGGGGTTGTTTCGGTTACAATGGGGTTGGACCTTTGCAGCCTATTGACGGTATGATGCGTTCTGAGCAGTACATTACTATTCTGGGTAAAAAAGTTGTTCCAGAGTTGAAGAAACGATACCCTGATGGAACAAGGATTTTTCAACAGGATTTAGCTCTTTGCCATACGTCCAAAACTGTCAAGAAAATCATGTCTGAGAATCAAATTGAGACATTGGAATGGCCAGGGAACTCTCCGGATATCAACCCAATTGAGAATCTCTGGGCCATATGCAAGAATCACCTATTAAATATGGACTGTACAACTATAAAGAAGCTAATCACGGCGTTAAATCATGTGTGGTACAAGGACACAAATATTATAAATAACTGTAAAAAATTAGTGGAATCCATGCCGAATCGTGTCCAAATGTTAATGAAGTGTTGTGGAGATCATATTATGTACTAACAAATTTTGAGTTTGTATAAATTTAAGTAAAATAGCATTTTCTCTTAATTTTCTGAATTTATTGAGTTTGTTTCAATTAATTTGCACAAGGGTATATATATATATATATATATATATATATATATATATATATATATATATATATATATATATACAGAGAGAGAGAGATACACATGCTTTTTTAAAATTATATTTTTATTGCACTATTTATATTGTTTAGTCATCACTGTAAACGAAAAACTAATTTTTCAATCTTAAATAATTGAATATTTGTTATGGCGACTTATAAAAAATATAAAATAAATTACTTTCGTAACAAAATTGGCCCCATAAAATCTATAAGTTAATCAAATTTCATGTATTTACTTATTTAAGAAGCATATCAAATCGCATTTAGGTCGAGTATTCTTTACTAAACAGAGCGTAAAACTTAAAGACCAGAGAAATAATCAAATTGATTAGATGTATTTTCTTTGGTTATTGTTTTCTTTTCCAATAAAGGATAATTGTTAAAAAAAAATTGAATATAAATAGCTGATTTTACAAGAAATGTGTTGCAAAATGTGTGCCAAAGAAATTTCCTATATGTTTTGAGTGGGAATAACAAATGAGCTCCCTCAAAGAGAACTTAGGCTTTTCCTTTAAAAGAAAAAAAATTCTTTGCTTCACAGAGCACCAAAGTAGGATAGAAATTCTTTATTTCTTATTTTGAACCACCCTTCTCAATTTTAACTTTAGTCTTTACTTTCCTTACTCCAAGAACTCAAGAAAAAAAGAAAAGTTAAAATAAAGGCTTGACTTACGAATCTAGGGGGAAGAGGGTTGAAAAAGTTTGAATTCAGTAATGATATGTAAAGATTGTGTTTGGTTTTTGAATTTGAGGTGCACTTCAGCGTGAAAAAATGAAAGCAGTATTCGGAATTTTAAAATGATTCAACGAACATAAAAGAAAGTTTTTTTCGTTGCGAACCTTTCCAACTCGAAGTTTCGATTTTCCCTTCGGGTTGTATAAAACTGAGTTTTAGGATATGCAAACAGGAAGCATGCTAATGATGGAGCATATATATCGAATCAGTATTTTAAAAAAAGTTCTTTTTCGGAAACATAATTTATAATTTTGTACCAATATGAATTCAAAATTTAGAACTAAATAAAAATTCTGAAATTAAAAGAAATAAAGTTTCAGGAAGTTTCGAAATAAATTATTTTAATAATTTTGAAAATAGATTAGCACGGCTCATATTTGATTCTAAAAACAGTATTCAGATTTCTAAAATTATTATACGAACATAATTTTTTTTTTCGCTTCGCCTTTAAAAATCAGAAATCTCTTCTGGTTAAAGTTTAATCATATGTATAGATGAATTATGCTAATAATAAAAATAGTTACCAATTTAATACAAAATAGAATCATTTTTTTACAAGTTATAAAAGTTATACAAGTTTCACAAGTTATAATTTTGCCCCTTTATGACTACGAAACTGAAAATAACATAAAAAATATAAGCCTAAAAGATAATGCACCAATGAAACTTAAGTTATTTGAGAAGAAATAAAAAATTTAATTTTTTTATTAAATTAATGAAAAATTTAGGAATTTTAGAAATCGCTACAACTTTTACGGTTTTTCGAATATTGGTATTAGTCCATCTAAAAATAAATAAAATCACCAATTCTTCTTATCTCATCATGTGTAAATAGGAAAGGTTTTGTCATGGAGCATAGATTGAATCAAGATTGAATAGATTGAAAAAAATATTTTCCAGAAATAAAACTCAATCTGAACTCTAAGTGAAAAATTAAGTAAATAAAAACTGAAAAGTTATGGCAAATAATATTTTGAACAATTAATATTTTTTTTAAATAGTTCATTCATTATTTTTTGGTCATTAATTGCTGCAGCTCTTATTTGCTTCTAGTAAGCAGTAATCAGGATTCTAAAATGATTTAGAGATTATTAAAAGAAATTTTTCTATTTCTTGTAAATTTTTCGAATTCCAATTTTTTAATAGTTAATTTTGAAATATTTAAACAACTTATATGCTAAATGTAAAATTATATCTAATAAAAATTTCAGAAATTTGTGTTTATTTAAAATTTTAAATTTATAATTTTGTACAATATAAAATCAAAATTTAGTGCCTCAAATGTTAAAAATAAAAATAAAATTCAAGATTTGGGACAAATAAAAACGTATTTTTCTTAAACTACACGTTTTTGAAAAAAATAATTAAAATAATTGATATTTAGTGAATAATTTTATAATTGTAAATACTACAACTCCTAACTTTTATTTGTAAAATAATTGAGAATTCTAAGATAATTCAAGTAATAAAAAATGTTTTCTTTTCTTTGAGAATCACCCTCTAAAAATTTAAAAAACTTAGTTCTTAAGTAGAAGATTTATTCGATCAGGAATAAAAATAAATTCTCTTTTAGAAATAATAGTTTTAATTCTGAACTAATTAATCTACAACTCAAAATGTAAAAATTTGAGTTCTGAAGTATGTAAATGGGATTTACAATATCAATTAATGATTTTCAAAATATTCTTTCTTAGGAATTATAGTTATAATTTTTCATAAATGAAACTTAAAATTTAAATATCAAGATTTACGCTGTAAATCTTGACATTTAAATTAGATTCTATTATAGTCTAGAATTTTTCTTTTCTTTTCTAAATTTCCCTTTTGTTTTCTTAAATGTTTGAATGCTTTCCAGTTGCGAAAATTTTTTTTTCTTACCTTAAAATTTTTTTGACGTTGTTTTCAGTTTCATTTTCTATTCTCTGTATAAGCCATTATTCTTGTTGTAATTTTATGTGTTTTATGTATGTTTAATGTATGATTTGTCTGTAGAATGCATGTTCTACTCTCGTGCGCCCTTGAATAGGGCTGGTCGAGATAAGAATAAACAATAAACAATAGCTTATCAATGTTTTAAAAAAAGCCCTCTTTCAATGCCATTATAAAATTTAGGCTTAATTTTATATTTACGTTTATTTTATTTTTTAAATATTTTAATAAATTAAAAAAATTTCACAGCTAAGAATTACAACTAAAAATTTAAATATTTTCTACGGGTCACACGAAGAATTGTAAGATATGTAAACGGCAAGCATGTTAATGATGGAATATTCAAGATATTCAACAAGTATGGAAACAAATATGTACTTCGAGGTATACAAATAGAATCAAAAGTCGAAAAATATCTGTTTGAAATATTTTCTAAAAACCTATTCAATCGTACGAAACTCATGGGTACCATGGATTAAACTCACCCTTCCAACGTTGGCTTGGGCAACACCTCCTACAACAAAAGTTCTCCGCACGGCTCCTTACTGATAGTTGGAGCAGACTATTTTAAAAGTAAACCTGCAAAAGTAAAAAGCAAACTCGTCCCTCCAACGTTGACTTGACATCACCTCCTACAACAAAAGATCTCAACGAGGTACTTTAAAAAGTAAACCTGCAAAAAATAATCCCGTAAAAAAAAAAGTAAGCTCACCCCTCCAACATTGGCTTGGGGCATCACCTCCTGCTACAAAACGTCTTTGCGCGGATTTTACTGGTAGTCGGGGCAATCTGTTTAAAATGTAGACCAGTTTGTATATCAAACCAGCTTTGATAACAAAAATTCGCGAAAGAAATTCGTCTTATTTGCATATTTATTTATTTCCTTTCATAATATGTAGTGGTTAACGAAGAATTGTGAGAAATTTTTTTTTCCCTTTTTATGTAAAGTGGAGTTTTCTTTAAAAAAAAAAACTTTCTAGTAGTTCCTTTTTTTTCGCTTTTCTCTATAAGAATGTTTAAATTAGGTCTCTTTATTTTGTAGTCAGATCAGAAAATTTTAAAGAAATGGTGTTGAGGCTTTGAATTATAGGGCTAATTATATCTCTAATACCACACCACATGTTTTTGATATCACGGACATATTCGGACATATGGAGCAAATCTAGCTTATTGACTTGACCAGTTTAAATAAGCAACAATGACTGTTACAAGAAATCGTAGCTGGGAAAGGTGGAATACTTTAAATTGTTCTTATTTTTCTTTGTAGGCTTAGTCTTCAGCACTGTACATTAAAATAAAATAAAAGATATGCTAAAAAATCTCGCTTTATTCAATGAGGGAAATAATATTTTATTGTAAACAGAACATCTGCAGATCGCAAACTTTATTAATGTCTGTACTTTTGGTTTAAGATAATTTAAAATTTACTTTGAATCGATTCGCATGATGATGAAAAAGATCTAAATTTGAAATTCAGCTATTAACAAGTAAACATTTGTCCTAAAATAACCTTATTTTTGGCAAACTATTCAAATTTAGATTATATTACGAAACTATAGTGAATGCTTGTAAAGGTCTTTGAAAGATTATGATTAATTTGATTAATTAATTTGCGCTAATATTGAAGAGCTTACGTTATCTTGAATAATTGTAAGTTTGGTGTTCAAGAACCCGTTCTTTTGGAAAACAAGACGTAACAAAGCTTAGACCAGATGGTATATAACTTTAAATCTTCAGATGATTCATTTCAGGAATTTAGAAGTACAACGAAGGAGGCCTTCTGGTAATGCTTCCTGGGTAACGCAAAATCTGCTGCAGTAACCTCATTTTGAGAACAACAATCTCTATGCATGGAACAAAATCTGCTTTTCGGACGATATCGCACTTTGCTATTCGGGAAGCTTGTCATCCTATGACTGAGTTGCTAAGAAGAAGCTAAGAATAAATTAACCAAAATAAAATACATAAAATTAAATTTTATTGTTTGTAAAGCAAAGTTTAATAAAACCCTTTATTTCGTAAAACAAAGTTGTCATAAAATTTCTAAAACTAAAGTTTAATTAATCATTTTCAAATAAGTTGGTATTTGCCATTAAGTAAAATTAAATGTCTAAGACAAATGAATTTAGTTCAAGATAGTTCACCATATTTTTAACTCTTTCCGGTATGATTTTATTGAAATCTAAAGAATTAAACTACATATGCTGCTCTGTCGAATGATTTTGATTTACAATTTACAATATTGTGAAATGCTAATATCCAGCTTTATGCAATTGTTCAGAAATGTAATTGTTGCATAAGGCCTGTTTCAACATTGTTTAAAGCAAATCGGAATTAAATTTACGAATGTGTCAGGCTCGATGGTTAGTTTGCCTATCGGGTTATATTTAGGAATGCTTATAGCAAAGAGGTAGCATTCGGGTGATTTAAGCCTTAAACTGTTCACTGTTAGAGAGTAACATTCAAAATGTATAAGTTTATTGATAGCTTTCAAGACACTTACAACTAGATGATATACACTGCTGGACTATTGCTAAGGACTGACCACGAACGACTGCATAGCTCATAAAAAATTCAGCATGGTTAAATACCAAGTGAAATAAGAGAATGCCAGAATGTTATGATATTAAAAAAGAGATAATTTACTGAACTTCGAATCCCAGAAAGTTTGAAATGTGTTCAAAGAACGCAATAGTATCGTTTTCTGCTGAAAATGTGAAAACGAAAAAAGTCAAATACCAATTGTAAGCATTCTAGAGTAAGATGTAAGTAGGCGATATGACCACCATGGAGGATAATGCTGGTTTCCAGACGTCGTGGCATGTTTTGAACGTCATGGCATGCTTCTAAATGCTTTTGAACGAAAGTATTCAGAAACAGTTAGGGCAATTTGTCCCATTCCTCTCTTAGTGCACGTGAGGGTGTCCTTGTTGGTTGCAGGACATTCTCGACCCGCAACACTCCTCTCCAAAGCCTCCCACACATTACCATTGGGATTCATATCTGGAGAACGTGCTTGTCTAACGAGGCGTTAAATATCTTTGCTCTGTACACACTGTTCAATTACATGTTGCGCAATTGCCCATAAATAAACTTTATCACCTACAGTACCATGGAACAAGCGAACATGAGGCAGCAGAATATCATTAATGTAGCGTTGGCCAGTCATAGTCCCAGTTGGAAGCACATAATATAGCCATTGCTCATAATGCCAGCCTGTGCCATAACAATGCATCAATACCTTTCCTGTATATTTGCTCGAATATAAACAGTACCAATCTTTCGCCAGATCATTTGGCGTCAACAATCACATGAGAGAATGAATCTACTCTCATTTGAGAATAGTACACAAGTCCTGTCCTCTTCGTTTCAACTGCGATGCTGAAGATACCATGGCGAAAGTATAAAATAGCGAACGTACGCTATGGTGACATCTGGATACAACACAATGTGTACACAACAATAGATCGACGGGCAGATGGTCCTCTTGCTTGTAAGTGCCGTATAGTTTCCGGGGAATTCGCTTTTCAGAAGCAACTTAAAACTGATTAGCAACCTGAATGGACTGCGCTAGTTATTTTTTGTGGATAGCACTATGTACCTAACTTTCGCAGGCGTCGTACATGGAACACGAACTCCTCCATGACGTCTGCTACACATTCCAGTTGTTTGAAATAATTTCCAAAGCCATAAAACAACTCTGTGGCCTACGTCGAAGTCTTTGACAACATCTGTTATTTTTCGGTTTTATTAAATCTTGCCGATAATAAAACCCCGCAAAAAATCATCTTAATGACGTCGGGAAGACATATCGGAAATTGCAAGTTCGATCATCGATTATTTCCTGTTAAACTTTGATTTTGAACAACAATGCTCGAACGCGTGTTACTATATTTAGCACTTATGCTACTTTTCGAATTTCCCTTTCTTTCAATTTTGTGGATGTTATTATTGCTTTATCATCATTATTTCTTATCAATTGTTCAGCAGCGTTTATATATATATATATATATATATATATATATATATATGTTGATGACGTAGAGATCGTTCTTCGATGAAAGGCCATAAAAAGAAGTCAATTCTCCAAATAAAAGATAATTTTCTGCAGTTAATGGGTAATATATTCGTTAGGAAAATCCCAAAAAATTCCCTATCTGTATGGTTTTAACTGTTAAAACGAATCGAGATGGCTAACTTCGTTTCTCTTTTGGATGACGTTCGATTACGCTAAAAAATTCGTTGCCACCTATCCAGATTACTTGAATAAGGAGCGGGACAACGCAATTTTATGTAGCTTTTTCATGATGCAACTGCAAATAGTTTTGACTGTAATATAATATATAGTATATAATATGATATATATATACACCGAAGAGCCATTACATTATGATCCATCTATAGCAATGGGCTCACCCAGGTTTTCATGGTTTCTCGGCCAGGAACAATGCTTTCATGGGGCACATTAGGACCCATAATCCTCGTGGAACAGTCCCTGACGTCTGTAAGTTACTTGAACATAGTTACAGATCAAGTTCACCCATTCATGGCAACAATTTTTCCTGCGTGAGATGGTGTTTACCAACAGGATAATGCACCATGTCATAAGGATCGAATCGTCATGGATTGGTTCGAGGAACATTCCAATGACTTTCAAGTCATTTCTTGGCCCCCAAATTCACCTGACCTTAATCCAATAGAGCATTTGTGGTCCTACTTAGAAAACCAAATTCGTGCTGCCACGCTCCCCCCTCGCAATGTGAGGGAATTGCGAGACCAGTTGGTGAGCGCTTGGTACCAGATACCTCAGACCACCCATCAGCAGCTTGTGGAATCAATGCCACGGCGGGTGCTAGCAGTTTTGAGGGCTGAAGGTGGTCCCACATGTTATTAGCAGGGTGGTCATAGTGTAATGGCTCTTCGGTGTATATTTATACATATAACATTATATATTATATTATATTACATTGATTCGGCTTATCAAATATTATTACTAATAAAAAAATGTGTAGCAAGTGGATTAAGTGAGCAGTTTAAAATATTTCATTATTGACTGAAGAAGATAAAAAGATAAGTATTAATTTTAACACAATTTTGACTTGTTGTTGCCTTTCTTTAATTTCCTATGTTCTTCAAATCGAAATTTATTTATTTACTCACCATACACAAAATAAGTAAACATGCTTCAAATTCCATTTATGCGGATTATTCACAATGCAAGAAACTATTCCTTATCATTTGTGACGCTTTCAAACATATTCCCTTGAACTGAGCTCATATCCCTCGGAATGAAATGACACGTGATCATCAATCTTTCTCGTTCATTGTTTTGCAATTTCTGAAGAGCCACCACCGAGAAGAAGATCATGAGTAAAGGCGAAAACTATTGATCAAATGCGAAAAAGGGGCGTTTTGAATATGGAAGCACAAACGCCACGGTTGAAATACGCTTCTTAAGTAAAAGTTGATGCGGGGAAATTGTTTTCTTTCAAGTTCTTCTTTTATAAGTTGTCTGTTGCTCTAGAAACTAGTTTTAAATCAAATGCAATTATTTCTAGGTTTGATAAATGTGAAAGTGCGTTTGTTGCAGCAATATATTATTAGTGTCACAAGAGAAAATTTATAAGCTAGGGATGTTACTATAAGCTAGTTTTATAGCTGCTACAGTTGTTTTCAGTGAGAAAAGAATTCTTATATAATTTAAGAATTTAGGGTTTTTATTTTTATTTTTTAGAATTAATCGATTGATGCCCAACTCGATTTTTTCTTTTATGGTTTGGATAATAATATAAAATGTCGAAGAAATAGTCAGGAAATTCTTAAAAATAATTATGTTTTTCTTATTTTTAAAAATAGTCCAAATTTAAATAAACATTTGAATAAGATTTCAGAGTGTGTAATGATCTTTACTGAAGAAAACACAAGTCAAACACAAGCTATAGGCAAGGCACAAGTTGGTTTCTTTTAAGCTTTATTTAGCATCGTATGATAAATTCTTAAGGGCTAGGTTTCCCTTATCATAGTCTTGGGGTTTGGTTAGCAATTTTGTTCGCAATTATGTTATGAAAAAGCCACGCATTTTCAACGGCTCCCGTTATTTAACCAGGGATTCTGAAAAGGAATTGTTCGCAAGAATATCCTTAGCTTAATCAAACGGGAAAATTTAGAGATCTTGATTTGTTCAAAAACATGACGCCATTTATTCTATAAAGAATTTTCGGAATTTTTTTTAAATGAGTATTTTTATATTAAATTTTACCCATTAACTTCAAAAAATAGTCTTTTAATTGGCATCTTGAATTTTTATGGATCTTTATGAAAGAATTATTTCTACGTCTTAAAATTAAAAAGAGAAATTTATTTTAAGTTTATTATTACATATATAAAAACTCGTATGAAACATTCCATATTATATATATATACTATATTTAGAGTAGCAAATGCTAAATTATCTATAGAATCTAAATGACTTAAGTAATAAAAATTCACAAACAGAACAGGTTTCTTCTGACACTACACTTAAAACTGTTTTAAATTTTACCTTACTTAAAAACTGAAAAATGTACCGGGATTCTGTTTCTATGGGAACAGAAATCTCATTAATTTTTACCGAGGTGCTTTGGTAATGATTTTGATAAAATTAACAACAAAATATGCTTTTATGATATGTGAAAAAATTTGCTAGTTTTCTCATGATTCCCTGGATTATGGCATAAAAACCATTTTTTGATTAAACTTACTTTTTAGTTTTATAACTTTACTAAATATGTGGTAAAAATTATAATTTTGAAAACTGGAATTTCCTGTAAATTGTTGCCACATGAACGGAAAAAATACCAAATAAATGGTTTGAATAATGCATATTCTGTTTTTATTAATCGCAATTATGTTTTTTTTTAATCAGTAATGTCGGAACCGTGCATTATGACAATTTTAGCAGAATGTTTTTCTTAAAAATGCAAAATTAGAAACATTTCATTAAAATATTTTTTTCTTGTTTTGTTTTAAGTTTTATTAATTTAGTTATATTAATTTATCGTACCGTTTGCTATTGATTCATTAAGTTTAATATTAAGAAAATTAATGAATCCCTAATTATAGAACTATTGATATTTTATTTTCAAGTTTGTGGGGTTAATTGTGAAGTAAAACAGTGTAGTAATTGTGAAGTAAAACAGACAGAAAACAGCGTATATGCTTGTGTATGCTAATGACAGAGGTATGCAACCAATCAGAGAGACGTGATGCGATCGCAAAACGTATAATATAAAAACTAGCGAATTTGTTAGATCAGCTGTTGCTGCTACAATGGCAGGTTAACAAGATTTAAGTGAGGTTTAACGTCATGTTTCAGTGAGGAGATTTGGTTTATCATATCCGAGATTGAGTAGAAAGTGTGATTTTCACGTATTGATACAAGTGAACTGGGAAATTTCATGAATCCAAAAACCCGGAATCCAAGACAAGGGTGTATTCCTGATCTCTTACCGACGTAATGAAGCAAAGCTTTACGCTCTTATCTTGGATACATCAACATTGTAAACGTTCTTTGTTGACAGCTGAAAACACGCTGTCTATTCCGAGGAAACCTAGTTTCCTAATGCATGGACTTGTACGGGTATGGAGACAACATTGTGAATTTACATGGATTCTGTTTTTCAACACGGAGTGTTAGAATGGATAGAGATTCCTTAATGGTAGAGAGCTTCTGGATTTGGCATGATGGACGCTCCAGATGTCTCCTATCTTTCGGCATAATATGACGCTCTGTAAGAGTCTAGATACAATAATGGAGTGTGACTGGTAGGAAAACATATGATCTGATCACCTTGATCACCTTCTTCAACTTAGTAATATCCATTGTGCATTGAGGCGGACTTGGGCAATTTTTGCTCGATAATGCAACGTTCCACACATCGAGACTTGCTACCAAGTAACTCCAAAAGCACTCCTCAGAGTTTAGACGCTTTCATGAACTATAAATCTTGCAAAACATGATTATTATTGATCATACATAATTCTTGCAATGGGAAATCCTTGCAATGTGCTCTTTAGAATAGATATTTATCACATCGGATTCAAATGATTTAGTTGACTGTCTTGCAGGATTCATGGTGTGACAGGTGCATAACTTCAAATATGAGTCGAGTCCATGCCATTTTGTGACATGGCATTTCTGCGTGCTTCTGAGAGCCCTACGTCGTTTTATACATGCATGCAAGTTAATTCTTCAGCGTATTTTGTTGTTGGGTTTATTAATTTTCATTTGAGTAATGAAATAATTATGTTTTTTTTTGTACAGTAAGTTTTTACCAAACAAACATTAAACTTGACTAGTTTAAAATACATGGTAGCTGCATAAGTGTATGTAAACTAGTAACTAAAATATGTTTTTCTCCCAAAAGTCTCCGGCAATACAACGTAAGAAGTTTCCTTTTAATGTAATTTACCAAGTATAAGAATATAAGACATTTGTATAGACTATTTAAGTTTTGAAAAAAAAAATATTTACCAATATATATGTACATTACATGTACCAATATATTGGGTGTACAAATTAGTTCGGTCCGTTTTCAAAAGATGGCTCTGGCTGTTATGAATGTTTCATAGTGACAGCTGGTTTCGGTGGTTTCAGAGAGGTTAGACATCGATCAATAATATTCAGTTTATATCGCTTTGAGTTTCATACAAAAACCCTGTTTTTTACTTTGTTGAATGTGTCAAATTGTGTTGCAACTAAGCAGCATTTGCGGGAGGCTTTATGTTTCTGCTTTGATTAGAGGAAAAGTGCAGCTGAAGCACATCGAATGCTTGTAGAAGTTTATGGTGACAATGCTCCATCTGATAAATCATGTAGGGAATGGTTTCGACGTTTCAAGAATGGTGAATGGTGAAAGAAGAATAGTGAAGTGTGTTGTATACTATGAGCTGCTACAACCTGAGGATTCCATTACTTGCTATCGGTATAGGCTACAATTGATTCGTTTGAGTCGTGTATTACGAGAAAAATGTAATACGAGCAAAGAGATGACAAAGCTCTTCTTCTGCATGGTAACGGTCGGCCTCATGTCACAAAAGCCGTAAAAAAAATTTGGAAGATCTCAAGTGGGATAGTTTGCCGCACCCACTGTATTAAACGGACATTGCTCCTTCCGATTACTGGCTGTTCCAACGGATGCACCATGATTTGGCAGGTCACTGATTCACTTTATTCGTAGAAATCGGAAATTGGCCCCTAACTTTGAACGCCTCAAAAGACGAGACATTTTTTCGAGATGAAATTCAAAAATTGCCTGAAAGGTGGGGAAAGGTAGTATCCAGCAATGGACAATACTTTGATTAATCTGTTCAATCATTTTGTTCAAAAATAAATGCATTTTTGACCACAAAAAAACGGACTGAACTAATTTGTATTCCCAATATTTTAAAAATATTTGCATCTGAATAAATAATTGCAAGATTTTTTCTCATTTTGTGACTAGGAAAACAAACTTCAAAAATAATGACGTAAAACTATCAGACAAAATGTTTAATTTTCACGAGAAAAATATTTTTTTTATTTTATAATTAACGTAACATTATTTTTAAATATCATATCCTTATCTATCTTATCTTTATCGTATCGTCAATTTACATTCTGCTTATACATGTTTGGTTTACTAATTACTTTCAACAATATTTAAAAAATTGTACAAAATGATACTTATTGCAGTTTTTAGTGTGAACAATATTTTTTAATATCTTTCAGGCTCTCATCACAGAAATTTAAAGCTGGAACCAGCTGGGCATTTCCACGCACTCTTCACTGGTGACAATTTTTTTATTACTTGTGCTGCACCACCAAATATAGGAGCCACAAGATTGACATGGCAAGCTCCGAATGGAAGAGACATCACTGTTAGCACAGGAAGGTAAGTTTTATATTCATATCATTATGTACCTATTTAACATTGCAAAAATAGAAAGAAATGTAGCTGCAGAAAAAAAGCACTGTTTTAAAATGTTTAAATATTGCAAGTTACAGAGCACTATACTTGCAGATTTTACATACTTTGTACATTTTATATATTATAGTAGTTTTCACCTGATGATTGGAGATGTTTAACTTCTTAAAAATCCCAGAGCAATTTTTATAGTATTGCAACTAATTTCTACTAACTGATTACTTTTTTCTACTAACTGATTAGTTTTTTTTTTTCCTTTTGCATGAGGTTTTTTAACAAATCTTAGATACATACGTAATCACTAATTTCATTTCTGCAATTGGTTTCCCTCTCGAAGCTACAGTTTTTTAATGACATTTTCAGTCCGTTTTTTGATTAAATTTACAAGATTCAAAACGATATATGTAAAAAGGGGGTTGCATAAATGCTGCGATCAAAATCTATGGGAGTTAGGGAACATTATGAGGATTAAAATTGCATAATCGGAAATATCGTTTGCGGCTAGAGGTCGTTTCTGGATTAAAATGTCAGTTAAAAGAGCCTGTAGCTTTAGGAACAAAACTAATTCCAGATCTTAAATCCTCACGTCTGAATTAGGAAAGATCAATTATTTGTAGGAATGCAGCACAACATTTGTTCCCCAGTATTATTAACTTATTAGCTTCAGTATATATTGACTAAACAATAGTTAAAGATTTAAAGAACAAAAAAAAAATTATTCTTGTTTACACTATAAGATTAAATGGAACTTAAACTACGCGTCTTACAAGCTGCACTTTCAGATTTATAACTGCTGATATAGCACTTAAATGAGACTTATCTTAAACGATATAGAGTGTTGCCGGGGCTAGTATTAACAATTTAGCTTAGGCAGGATAATAATTCTTGGGCTAAAGGTACGAAGTGATTTGTTTGGAATTGTTATGGTTTGTGAAAGTGAAGAAACAGACAAAATGGCAAATAGGCAGAGTTTTCTTCTCAAATGATGCAAGGTATTAAAAATAGATGTTAACACAAATCAAAAGGCGTGATGGAGGATATATGCTTACAGGAGATGAAAAAACGCATCGTGTGCATGAAGATTTCCATCGCTGCCAGAACACACAACATAAAAGGATTGCAAGGTCAGAATATCATGTGACCCCATTGTATTTCTTATAGTGCAGCCTTGCGTGTAAAATATGCATTAAAACAGTACTTTATAGAGATTTTAGGTGATTTAGCAAATCAAAGTATATCAATTAATTACTTCATTAATAATATTAATATTATAATGATGATCTCCATTTTTAAATTAAATAATCTAATACGGAACAAAATTAGATTATTTATCCATAACTAAGTTTAATAAAAAGTTTGAATTGGTATGCATTTATTTCATATTTATGTATTTAATGCTTTAAACACATTAATGTGTAGATATTTGATGCATTAATATATTACTGTGTAAGCATTTAATAGATTACATTAAATTACAATGGAAGTGCTGATATTAATAATTGGGATTTATTGAAAAGCGTAACACCAGAATAATGTATTTCCTTTCAAAGTATGTAAACACCTTTATCTTAAAAAATGTAATAATATCTGAACTTAAATTCTCTCGTAATTTTACAAATAATTAATCTTACATTAAAAATAGAAGCAGATTTAATAGAATCATACGCAGTAAAAAGTTTTCGTGTATCTGAACACCTAAAATGGCGGCAGTAATTTCAAGCCAAATCAGTTTTCTATTAAACCAAAATCCCAGGGTAGTTCCTGGTGCTGCAAATACCTAGAATGTTCTACCTTGAATTTGAAATACCTAGAACATGTAGAATGCAAATACCTACATTACTTGGTGCAAAGTTTCCGCCACCAACCACTACTTTTGCTTAGGAAGAATAAAATTTATCATCGCAGTAAGATATGACAAACATAAGAAGAAATAAAATTACTTTTACGAAACAATAGAAAGTAAGAATAGTAATTTGGGTTGGATAGACTTAAACATAGAGGTTAGGCAGCTCCAAGAAGCAGGGCACATCGACCAGAGGTCTATTGTATCCAAACCCTAAATCAGGATTAACAAGAAAACCTTATGGCTGAAATGAAATTCAGCAAATACCTAACAAGAACATCTTGCTTTTCCCAAGCTTAATGCAGTGCTGCCCTAAATGCTCAAATCTCTGAGCAGAATAGACATCACAATCACAAAGTATATGTCGTAAAGTCTTCTCTTCAAGATGACAACCTCTACAAAGAGGATTAAATTCAATACCCATAACGTATGAGTGTCTCCTGAGGATGCAGTGTCCAGTGAGAAGATCAATGATCTTCCTCAAGCTGTTCCTGTTTAGCTAAGAAGCTCTTCTTGACGCACACTAGGACAGTCACGATTCAGCTTCTTAGCTTGTCTCTGTCGAACTGTGTTGAACCATTGCTCATGGACAATTTTACCATGGAGCTTAAAATATAGATGCCCTGAATGATCTAGGAGAAATTACCAAGTCTTGTTAAAGGCCCCAGAATATCGCACTAGAGCCAGACCGTGCTGTTCTATCAGCTAGCTCACTTCCAAGAATACCCATATGTGCAGGTACCTAAAGTAGGTATACCTTGTTATAAGTAGAGAGATCACAAAGGATCGAGAAGCACCCACACTTATGAAGAGGTGACTTTACACCTTGATAGTGTAGAAGAGCAGCCTGACTGTCAGAACAGATGTGAGTAGACATATTTTGATATCCCCTGTTTAAGCATATCTTGCAGCACAAGACAATGGCATAGACCTCTGCCTGAATTACTGTGGCATAACTACCTAAGGTAAAGTGAAGTTTGGTACTATAATTGGAACAATAAATTAATATGGGTTGGATACTAACACTAATTCTTAAAATAAAATGAGTTCGTAAAGGAAACATGCACATAACAGAGAGAGCCCGCGGATAGCCTGGTTGGTAGGGTCGTGGTCTCGATCCTAGCCGACATAATACTCCCCGTGTAGTAAATGGTGACCGGTGCACGTTAAATTTGCTTAGCCACAAAGTCCTCCATGCTCCCATAACAGATTATACCTCTGGGGTACAGAATTAGAAATTATCTGGTTTGAGTCAAAACTACGAACTGTGGATGAATGAGTGGATGTATCAATGGTCCCTCGATATAAACGGGTTGTGAGGTGTCTGTGGCTGAAGTCGTATTCCTGTCCATGGATGGTGCCACTGGAAAACATGAAACGCCTCATCTGCCTTAAATTTGTTCGGTTTCAAACATATTTATTTGCAAGTGGCATTAGAAACACCAGAAATAACACAACAGAGAGAATAATATTAAGACGAATTTGAACTAGGCTTAACAAAATAGGAACTGATAGAAATTATACATTGAAAAATTATACAGAGACTTGAAATTTAATATATAAATAGCATTAATACACAACTAAGACATACATAAACTGTAATTTTTGGGGAAAGAAAGCAACTTTGAAGACAGTCATAACAACTCGCCAAATCGTTATCGATTGTTAACGATTGCAGACGAAATCAAAACACGCCAATATTAAAGTTTACGGAAGCGAAAATATTTAACGGATAGTGTAAAAGCGAGAGATCTTCGTGTAAACTTTTTGCATTTTCGGTGATTAGAGTTGCTACTTGAAAAAAAGTGTCCCTTCACACAGCTTTCGGCTACATTCAACATATAATTCAGAGATGTTACACTACACATTGCATAGAAACTTTAATCACTTTATATTTTTATTATTTATTGGTGCAATTAATTTGATACCTTAAATGTTTACATTTTATCATTATTGGAGCTCAGTAATAATTTTGGTAAAATTAACAATAAAATATTGCTTAATAGCATGTGATAAAATTTGATAAATGTGGTAAAAGTTGGTAGTTTTATAATTTTTGCTTTACAGGTTTACATTTTTTACTAAATGTCTGGTAATTGCAATACGGCTTTGAAAACCAGAACTGTCGATGAACCGTTACTATATGAACAGAAAAATTACTAAATGAATGATTTAACTTCCGTATATTTTGGCTTTAATATAATCAAAATTCTGTTGTTGTTTTTTTTCTGAAAAAAGAAAGCTGGAGATTTTATTACTATACAGTACGGTAATTTTACAGGTAATTTTTTCTCAATGAAGATCTAAATTAGTATAGAAAAAAAAGTATTGGTTCAAATTATTAGCATAAAAATTAAATCTGGGTACGCGCAAATTGATAACTAAGCATTCTTACACAAAAATAAACTTAAGAGTGATTAATAAAAAAGTTGTATAATTATTTTCATTTATTATTCCTATTTATTATTACAAAGTCACAATAAGTTTTGATAACTGTAATTACTTTACGATCTACATGTACAGTAATAATTTAAATCTTAATGTTTTTATTTTTATAACTAGACAATTTTATCTAGAAACAAATATCAAAAATAAATTAATAAAATTCAGATTCCTAATTTACGTATAAAAACTTTAAACCTTAAATAATACTATTACAAGATAGCCTAACCAAACGGAAAATATTAATAGCGATTAATAATCGAGTTATTTTTGAGCTAGTCCTATAAAAAATTGAACATTAATTTAAGTAAATAATTAAATACACTGAAGTGAGTAAAATACAATTTGATTAAAAACTCTTATACTCTTCAAAAATATATAATTCGAAAATAACAGTCAACATGTTTTCAGCGCTTAAAAACGATACCAATTTTCAAGACTTGTGTCTTTTTTAAGCGAATAAAGCTTTTTAATCAAATTAATTTAATTTCTTTGCATACACGTTTAATCTTGATTTGCATACAAATTTAATCTTGATTTACATGATTCTGTAAATATATAATCTTTTATAAACAAAAAGCTGGATTTTTATTAAACCGGAAAATGTCTTATAAAAATATTTAATCATTAAATATTTTTATTCCAAAGTTTTACATATCGAATTAAACTTTAAATGCTAATAATTATAGATAATTGAAGGAATAATTTCAGTAAATTTTATTAGAATTACAGTTATGCTAATTAATAAAAATAATTTAATGCTAATTCAAAATATTTGCTTACAAGTTAAATCCTTATTTTCGTATTTTCATTAATAAGTAATCTCATGCAAACATAAAACTGAATTTTTCAAGAATGAAAACGTCATATAAAATGCTTTAATCATTACATATTTATTTCAGGGTGCATGTTGAAGCATCGCCTGATGATCCTTATGGGTTAGAGTTAGTTTTTGAAGACGTGAAGTACGAAGATAGAGGAAAATACGTGTGTTCAGCTATCATAGATAGAAGGGAAGCTAAAACGTACTTCGTGCTTACAGTGTACCGTACGTACGTGTTTTTCAAAGTATCACATAATACTGATTTTAGCACAAAAAATCCTAGTAAAATGTTACTAAGAAATAAAAGTCAAAAAAATTTATATTTCCTTACTACTTTGAGAACTTTTTTGAAAACGGGGAAATATTTTTCAGAATAAAATATGTGGTTTGGCAGGTACTTGAAAAGAACATCGAGAAAGCCTTAAGAATACTTTTAAAATAAATGTTATCAAAAGTACTCCGACACCAAGGTTTTTATTTTTGGAAAACAGTATACTTACCTTCAAATGTATGCTGATTTTCTTAACAATTTTAAATTTTATTTTTTACACAAATCAAGTTAATGATCAAGTAAATAAAATGATCAGAGAGGCACTTCCGGTATGGCCAATTGTGAAACCAAAATGGTCAGGGACGTTAAGGCTCCAAAATTTCTTGACCAACGGCATGAGCCCCCACCAGGGTTTGAAACTTACAAAATGACAGCTCAGTGCCATTGCGGGTTAAGACACTCGCAGTTTTTATTCAAAAATAATCAATAAACATTTAATACATTTCTTATGAAAAATCTGAAAGCGCATTTAAAGTAATTATAATTGAAAATTATTATTCAGCTGGCTGTGAAAGCAGTTTGACTAGATATCAATATATTTCACACAACATATTTAACTGATCATTCATATATATATATATATATATATATATATATATATATATATATATATATATATATATATATATATATATATATATATATATATATATATATATATATATATATATATATATATATATATATATATATATTTGTAAATGGTATGAAATTAATCATGATTAATACATCTTATCTTTTGTATATTATTTATTTCAATAATTACGTAACATTCCCAATTGCATATGCTATTCCCATACCAGTACTTCCTTTATTTAAGTAAGTTTTTATAATTTACTGCCATACAGTAAATAACTTTCATCTTTTAGTTTCATCCTACTTGATTTGAGTTTTAATTGTAATTAATAGAGCTGAACATTCTAATTACAATTCTGGTTCTTAAATTCGAAATGAGCAAGTAACTTTTAAATGAGAAATAACAAGCAAGAGACTGTAATTTGTACAAATCAGGAGCGTCTTAAAGAGAAAAGCTTTCGGAAATTTTAATTAGACACCTAAGCTGTAAGGAAAAATTAATTACTCTTATTGTTTGCCTGTCAAAATTGCTTCGCAATGAAGTGTATGATTCTAATATGTAGTTTGTCTATCTCGAGTTCAGCTCGTATCCTTATTTTTACATTGTTTGTTAAGTGAACTCTTGAAGATCTAGTTAATAAAACGCCGGAAGTCTACACCTTCCTTTATATCCTTTTAGTTGAATTGTGGATTTAAGGTTATTTTTATATTCGCAGTTAACGTAGGAGTAAAATATTTTTATTTCTAAGAAAATAAACTTTTAACAACAGATTCATTCGAAACTTTACTCTAGTTTTTAATAATTATTTATTAATAAACCAAAATTACATATTATTACTGAGTGTTTTCTGAAATTACACCTCAGCAACAAGTGATGATCAAAATTATAAGAGTTATTATCGAGTTCAATCACAGTAAATATAGAAATGAAATCATTAAGACTTATTTATTTATTTTTAGAAACTTAAAGGTGTTCTTAAAAATTATTTTACTGTAAAGAATTGTTATTTCTTTTGCTTTATTTTGGTTAGGTTATTAGAGATCCCGAAGAATCAGGATTACGTAGAATCCCACACCGATGTCTTCAGGATTAGTCCCGTGAGGTTAAGATATCAATCTCGCAAAACCTAAACTTAGAAACTAAAATAATTCTTCTCTTTTGAAAGAAAGCTTTTACCGATATCTGAATTGTTAAAATTTCTGGTGGTAGATAATGATGGAAATATGATAATAGAAACGAAAAGTGAATGTTAAAAAGAAGCTTTTTACGTGTATACCAAATATTAATTCTCTACTAAAAAAGTGTGCACCGTTTGCAAAATATTTAAAAATGAAAAGGTCCTTCTTTAAATTTAAAGCTTTGCAGAAATACGAAAAATAAATGCTCTATCATTGATATAGCTATCACTGATTCTGGATTGTAAGACAAAATCGGACAATCTATTGGACATAATAGAATAATCTTCAATTTAAAAAATTCCTTTCAAAAATCTTTTATCGATATAAAATAGGCAAAAACTGTTTTTGGGTAGTTTTGTGTCAAACTTCTGTAATTCTACACATCTCAGAATAGCTGTCGAAAGTTTTTACTAACGCGACGATAACTATTAACAGCTGATGCCGTAATGAAGTTTTTCTTTCATTATTAGGCAAATACTTTCTTTTTGATGATAGTCAGACGACAGACTTAAATGAATTTTTTAAGATTGCACTTGAAATTCACAATCAACGGAGAAGGATGAATACGAGCAGTGTTTTGCAGTATCTGCGTAATCTTGGACATCCCTGATGCTCTGGATACGAGCTTCACAATTTTTTTTTCAAATAACTAAACCTCATGAAAATAAACAAGAATTTTATCTGCAACAAAGATAATAAAATGACATAATTATTCAATTAGAAAATGGGGATGAATATGAAAACAGGGACACTGGAAATGGAAAGATTGCAATAAATACCATTAAAACATGAGCTAAAGTCAGCCATTCGCAATTGCTTGGAATCCTTAGAGTTCCACAGAAAGACTCAATAATCAACAAAGAAATGAAATTCGTAGAAGAGTTGGATAACTCGATACTGTACTTGAAACTGTGTATAAGTCTAGGGGAATGGGTAATCACCATAAAAGTATTAAAAGATGAGCTAATGTCAGCCATTCACATTTGCTTGGATTCCTTAGAGTTCCACAGAAAGACTCAATAATCAACAAAGAAATGAAATTCGTAGAAGAGTTGGATAACTCGATACTGTACTTGAAACTGTGTATAAGTCTAGGGGAATGGGTGATCACCATAAAAGTATTAAACGATGAGCTAAAATCAGCCATTCACAATTGCTTGGATTCCTTAGAGTTCCACAGAAAGATTCAATAATCAACAAAGAAATGAAATTCGTAGAAGAGTTGGAAAACTCGATATTGTACTTGAAACTGTGTATAAGTCTAGGGGAATGGGTAATCACCATAAGAGTATTAAAAGATGAGCTAAAGTCAGCCATTCACAATTGCTTGGATTCCTTAGAGTTCCACAGAAAGATTCAATAATCAACAAAGAAATGAAATTCGTAGAAGAGTTGGATAGCTCGATACTGTACTTGAAACTGTGTATAAGTCTAGGGGAATGGGTAATCACCATAAAAGTATTAAAAGATGAGCTAATGTCAGCCATTCACAATTGCTTGGATTCCTTAGAGTTCCACAGAAAGACTCAATAATCAACAAAGAAATGAAATTCGTAGAAGAGTTGGATAACTCGATACTGTACTTTAAACTGTGTATAAGTCTAGGGGAATGGGTAATCACCATAAAAGTATTAAAAGATGAGCTAAAGTCAGCCATTCACAATTGCTTGGATTCCTTAGAGTTCCACAGAAAGACTCAATAATCAACAAAGAAATGAAATTCGTAGAAGAGTTGGATAACTCGATACTGTACTTGAAACTGTGTATAAGTCTAGGGGAATGGGTAATCACCATAAAAGTATTAAACGATGAGCTAAAATCAGCCATTCACTATTGCTTGGATTCCTTAGAGTTCCACAGAAAGACTCAATAATCAACAAAGAAATGAAATTCGTAGAAGAGTTGGATAACTCGATACTGTACTTGAAACTGTGTATAAGTCTAGGGGAATGGGTAATCACCATAAAAGTATTAAAAGATGAGCTAAAGTCAGCCATTCACAATTGCTTGGATTCCTTAGAGTTCCACAGAAAGATTCAATAATCAACAAAGAAATGAAATTCGTAAAAGAGTTGGATAACTCGATACTGTACTTGAAACTGTGTACAAGTCTAGGGGAATGGGTAATCACCATAAAAGTATTAAAAGATGAGCTAAAGTCAGACATTCAAAACATAACAAAGACTCAACAACTAACAGAGAAATGAGTCTCTTAGAAAGGTTGGATAGCTCTTGAGAGCAAAAGATTAAGTGTCATATTATTTCCAACTCCTAGATTTTCTTACTTCTTTCTGTAGTTTGCAATAACTTATTAAATTAGTTCCAAGCTTAACTGTAATGCTTCATTAGAATTTTTTAACCCTCGAAGATGCGGATTTCAAGGAATTAGTGAATCTTTATCCCGAAATTCCACAGATCCAGAAACAGTGCGGGATTATATTCCCTGTGTGTGTAATATATTAGTCTATCTACCTTGACTTCAAATATTTTAATAATTTTTTTTTATTTAAATAATAATCTTCGGCAACTTAGATTCTAATAATTTAGCTTTGATAAGAATTTTATGTGCATAATTATTAACTATAATGATGGTAATTAGAGATTTTACAAGTCAAAACATTTTGATGAATTAAAATTAATTTCACTATGAACATAACATTATTTAAAATTATTTCAATTACATCAATTTATATATTTCTAGTTTCAATAACGTTTTGGGGTTCACCTGAACAACAACTGGGAAAAGAAGGAGATGATCACATGATTGCATGCAATGTGCGATCAGATCCAACTGCGATCATTTCCTGGTATGTCAATGGAACGCTTATTCTTGACAGTGAGTACTTTCATGTTTGGGTCTTTTTTAATTATGTCATGTTTTTTTAATATCATGTTTTATTTTAAATTTCATGTCACTTCTTTAGATAATTACTTTATTGGTAGTTATATGGGTAATCTTGATTAACTCTAAATACGACAAAGCTTTGCAACTGTGGATGTGTCCTACCCAGTTAAACCATTCAGGAACTAACAATGGGGCATTATAAGTTTTTAAAAGAATTTTGTTTAAAATCCCTTGTTAAGGGGAAATTTTTATCAAAATTATCTCGAATGTTAAAATGCTATGAAGAGGTGTACACAAGTTCATAATCACATTTTCACGTAAGTGTACAAAGAAACTGACTTTCTTGAAGAAAAAAAACCTAAACACTATAGAATGTTTTTTTTTTGTAATCGTATCTTCATCTACTTCTTCAACACTACGCTTGTCGCAGGCCAAGGCTCTCTCTATGAGCCTCATCCATTTTACTCCGTCAATGGCAAAAGATTGCCATTGGTTGAATCTCAGATCCCTATGATCCCCCTGATCTCTTTTAGAATCAACCCACATTGTCCTTCCTCATTTTCGTATTTCTTCAACTTTTTAACACTCACTAATTTAGTTGAGTTTGAGTGATTTTATCTAAAAAGTTGTTCTAGCCATTTGTACAGTTATCATCTGGCAACAAAAATTAACCGGAAATTCTTTAGAAATTACTTAGTTTTTTGGTATGAAAACACAATTTTAGTTTTGTTTATATGTTTTAATATAAATATTTGTAATTGTTGCTATATTAAAAATATGCAGAGTGTTTAATTGATGAAAAATACTTATTTTTATGATTTCATAAATTAATTTGAAAGATAAGAAAGCAGGTACAATATGAGATCTGAACCGAATATCTCAGATGAGTCCTTCACCTTACATTAGTGATCCAGTCAGAATTTTGTTTTTTATATTAGAAAATATAATTATAGTGATATCAGTTAAATACTTCTTCTCTGCGATTAAAAATCATTTAACTTTCGCAATATTTGATAGTTCACTGCAACCACTCAGGCAATTAAATAAGTTCAGTTCAGAAATATTTTCATAAAATGACTACCAGATATGATATAATTATATTAAATGCTTACTAAAGTTGTTAAAGTCAACTCTCTTGCAAACTGAGTTACTTTAAAAATTAAAATATCGAGATTACTATTTTCTAGTGGTAAATTTTATTCAACTAAATTATTGGATTTAATTAGTTTTCACACTGTTTCTTACATGCATGTACAATGCAGCCAAGCAATGATTTAATTTTTTTTTCTTTTAAAAAATTCTGAAACATGACTTCAGTAAGAATATTTGCAACATATTTTTCAAGACATTTTTTTTCTATTTAAATATACTTTTCTTTAAAGGTCCGAAATACACCATAACAGAAGATGGTTTATATATTCGGAGTCTTCGTCCTTCGGATCATGGAAACTACACATGTAGAGCATTTGTTGTTACACCTCATAACTCACAAATGAAGGATCGGGATATTACTCTCAACGTACACTGTACGGTTCCTCTTAGTATTTTATTTAAATAAAATAAGCAATAAATGCACCAATTTCATATTTGTTTATACATTATATAAAATTAAAATTAAATTTTTTTACCTCTATTAATTTTCATTTTTTGGTTTATATGTTTCAGATAAATAAATATTTTAATATCTGCTATTTATAGATATTGTGTTAAGAGGTAAAGATTTTTTTTCTCCTAATGAGTTTTAAGTGAACTATTACGTATCAGTTCTTATCACCCTAATTACAATCACCTGACTCTGCCTAGTGTTTGATATTGTTATAAAATAAAAAAATGAGCATTATAGTTTGGAGAATTTATGAATTTTACACACAAAAATGTCCCATTCAGCTATTTCTTTTTGCCTACTAAAATTTTCTAGCAACTTTGCCTGCCACAGCAAAGTTTTTAATCCAAAAAACTTTTAAATCTATTTTGTCAAATTAGCCAAACCTAAATGCATAATTTCTTCAATTTTTAAGATTAACGGAAGTCTTACAATTGGATAAACTTTGCAGACAACGAAATAGTATGATAAAATAGTACTCGTTTTAATGCAGTTCATCATTGCTTTATTTTAAAATATATCATAATAACCTCGCCCATTGCCGAAGTGGCATATTAGAGGTTTCAACGCAATGTCAAGAGATTAATAAGATTCGTAAAATATAATAAGATTTTTAAACTGTAATAAGCAATTAAAATTGTCCTATGTAAGATCTATAACATATCGAGCTTTATCTGTAATTTTTTTTCACATTTTAAGTGAAATCCCATAATGTTCTAATTTCATCATCAAAAACAAATATGGTTTAATACAATATTAAAACATAGAATGTGTTTTAAAATAACTATTTAAAGAAGCTCTTGTTATTGCTTACATTCTGTATCATAGCTGCGAACTTAAATCTGACCTTAGTGCAGTAACTTATTTTGTTAACATAAAATGAATAAATAACTAATTATTTTATTTAAATCTAAAAATAAATAATTTTGTGTACAGTAATTTTATTGTTTCAGAAAAATGTTGACTCGTTTTTAAACTGCAATAAGCAGTTAGCATTGCCATTTTCAAATTATATAGCATATTGAATTTTATGTGCAGTTTTTTTGCATTTTAGGTAAAATCGTATAATGTCCTGATTTCATCAACGAAATTCAATAGTTTCCTATGCGTTACATACGGAGAAAAACCACCAAAATCTTCTATGGTTAGCCTAACGGCTAATGGACTCTAACTCCCAATCCGTCTTCCGATGAGGATAATTTACGTCAGCACTGTGCTTGGTTCGACCCGGGTGCGGAATTCGAACCCGGGACATCTCATTGGGAGGCGAGCGCCTTATACCCTGAAGCACCACAGCTCAGAATTTATTATTTAGAGTGTTCCAAAGTTCGATCATCAAGTTCAGAGAAGTAATGAAAAGTGTCAATAAAGAAAAAGCATGAGTTGCAAACAAATTTAGATGGGAAAAAATCACAAAAAACCCATGCAAGGTTTGACGTCACTCTTGGAAAAATAATAAAATATACCATAAACTTACTAATTCCAAAAAAGATTCGTATGATTAATTATTACAAGAGTTATTTGAACTACCATCCTCTGACGTCACCACTAAGTTACAAAAGCACAAAAATGATTTTCTGACGCACTCAGAGATGCCAGTTGCGCTTTTTATGTCTGCCGTACACTGTAAGAAATTCTAGAATAAATTACGGTATAAAGTGCCGCCACTTTAGGTGTATCATCCTTAAAAAACTCATTTTACCGTAAAATTCATTTCTTACCTTAAAATATCATACAATTACTTTTAGAGTGATATTTATTTAGCGTGATTCAATGATTTAAAATGGAAAAATTACTGTATGTCGGATTTTTTGATCCGTAACATGTTCCGGTAAAATGCATTATCTGTAAAAAGTCCTGGCATCCTGAGTACCGGCACTTTTTATCGCAATTTGATCTGGGATTTCCAACAGTATGACTATGAGATGTACGCATGCATCGCATTAAAAAGTGAGTAATATTAATCTCATAAAAAAAATCTCCCGGATTAGGATTGAGTGTGTGTGGGTCAGCACACCCAATCCAATTACTTCCAATCTGTATGCCTAGGACCATCATGTATGTCCAGGACTATCATGCGTCATGCATAGTTTAGAAGCGCTGATAAAGCGAATCTGAGCAATAAATCACCTTTCTTCCTTTTTAGATTCGAGGTCTAAATGCATTTTTCCTGATTTTTAATATCTCGACATGGTTTGAAACCTCGTGTTCTATGGCAAGTTTTCCATCTCTTGATGCTTGATATTAATTATTTGCCTTAGACAATCCCACTTTGGAACACTCTGAGTAAACAAGCGCCGTGATTAGAGAACATTTCAGAATTTATGCAAACCCTTTCTAAATGTAAATATAAAATGTAAGTGTGTACAGCGAAATTATCATTAATAGAATTCAGAATTACAGAGACCCCTTCTTCACAGATAGGCCTGTCTGGCATTCCAATCATATGGAAACAGCATATGGAACAGCAGGATCTAGCTCCAACTTGACGTGTGCTGCTCATTCACAACCCCCTCCAGTGTTTGAATGGTTCAGAGAGAGACAACTGCTTGGGAACAGCAAAATTTATAAAATTTTAAACAAAAAATGGAAAAGTATTCTTCAGGTAGTGTATTATCGATGTTTCATAATTTTGATGTTACTTTGAATGACCGAAATTGGTGGTCGTTACTTCCACCGGTGACTGCTGACAATCACATAATAGCTTTGGTAAATGTTCGAAATGTGTACTAGGTCAAGTTTAGTGCCACTGCCCGGTATACATTTGCCCGGCATGTCCTACAGCAATGTTTTTTTTAAGGTCAAGTGCCACTGCTCAGTACACATTTAACCAGTACTCCGAACACTGGTGTTTTTCCTAACTTATCCTCAGCAGATATTAAAATATCTAATGAATATAACAATATCAACGAATAAATTAATATCAAATAGGATATAACAAGTATTTCGGACATTCACCAAACCAACAATATGTGGTTGTTGACATTCACTGGCAAAAGTCGACATTCTCTTGATTTTGGTCAATCACTGCAAAATTGATATTTTAGTTCCTATCAGTTGATAAAATAACTTTTTAATAAAAAGAGCACGTGTTGAAAGTTGAATTATTTTTAAATCAAAAAAGAAAATGCGAATGAAACTTAGTTTTGTTCTCTTTTTCTTCAACTTAAAGATTTGCAAAAAAAAATTGAAAGCTGTTTTTTCACAGGGAGCGACTTTTTTTCACGTTTAATAATAGTTTCACATTCATAAGTTGTTTATCACAAAAAACATTAAAAGGTAAATACATGAATAAATATATTTTAGAGTAATAACTGTTGTCATAACTAACTTTTGGAAAATTGAAAAATATACTTTAAATTTTTATATAATTTCATCACAAATAATACATAAAATGGAATTTAAAATTTTTAGAAAATCATTTAAAAGTTATTAATAAAATAGTATTAACAATTTCATTCAAAATACATTTTTAAAAAATTAAAAATACTTAGTTTCTAAAAAGTTCTATTCAAAATCATTTCTAAAAACCGTTTCTATTTAAAAATTTGATGAATGTGTCTGATAACAAAATCTTGTATAAAAGCCAGTAGAACTGTTGAAGTTCATTGAGAAACCCATTAAAATATCATAACATATCTATAAATTAAAGTCGTAGTTATTAGCTGTTACTGAAAATATTTATTAAAGTACCATTTATTAAATCAGTGACGTAAGAAACCTTCCCTTGCAAAGAAGTGCAGGTTAAGAGATGAGATTTGCATAAAATTTGTTAATGTATGGGGGTGATATTAGAACCGGAGTGATTCGAAAACAGAGAACTGCTACATACGAGTCACAGTTTGTGATTGATTGAAAGCCAAATTTCATTGAAAAGTAACGAAAAAAAAATTTCCTCACAGATCAAACGTGAAGTGATCGGCAGAATAACTTTACCGGTGAAATTCCAAACTTATGTGATATTGTTCTTGTTTTAAAATTTAATCAGAATTACTCAAAGCATTTATTATAAGCAATTATAAAATGAAAATATAACGATATATTGAGTAAAATAATCAGTATTAAAAAAGCTAAAATTGTTAAATTTGGTAGTTTTATCGATTTTATTTCAAATTTCTAATTATTTTTATGTTTTTTTACAGTGTTCTTTTTTATCAAATTTTATACGTTTTCTTGCCAAGAAGTTATTTCTAGAATAAAAGTATCAAATTATATTTTAATACTTAAAACATTCCTAGGATTACTTAACTAACAATAAATGCAACTTTAGCTAACAACTCTTTGGCTGGTAAATAACGAAACTTTTTTGAATATATTAACATGATTTTGTCGTGAAGAAAGATAGCAAATTCCAAACAAAACTTCGCCAAATATGTTAACTATCTCCGATATTTCTCTTTTTCTCTTCTCTAATCTGAACAGTCTTGGATCAACTTGTCGTAACTATCTCTAACTGTGTTAGAAAGAATATCACTAGCTGCGTTAGGTCTCTATATAAACGCCACTTGTATTTAATAAAGGAACTAATTGAAATTAATAAATAACTCTTAAAAGTTATAAAATTTCGAAGATTATGATACTGCACTGGGAACCGCATAGTTATCTTCCTATTTATCTGAAAACTTGGCCAAAACGCCTTGTAAAAATTATTTAAAAAAGTAATTTGCCATTGTTCGATTAAGAAAATAAGCAATGGCTCTTCGAACTCTTGTAGGTAGTGCACTTTTGCTTGTTTAATAAAACTAATTAATATGGTAGACAATTTTTGTAAATACGTATTAATTTTGGTTTACTATGATAGTATAACCATTTTTTAATTATTAGTTAGTTCATGGTCTCCTTACAGCCTTTAAAATTTACTATCAAAAATATCATTTATTTACAAAGTTACGGCTTCAAACTTTAGCTTCTGAAATTAAGCTTTTCGTTAGGCAAGCCTTTTCATCCAAAGTATATCCAAAACACTTTATCTATATAATTGCGAATTTGATGCTCTTTATCCTCCTTAAAGACGCGTGGTTATTTGTTCCTAGTTAATAGCCACCTATCGATTTGATCTGTATTATTAGCCGACTAAGTATCTTCCATCTAATTATAAGCCAGCATTGCTTTCCGAAAAGAAGAGAGTTTAATTTCGCTTACGTTAGTCAAACCATCTTCTCTAATCGCCGGCATTATCTACGCGGAAATTAGTGTGATCGGTTTGCAATTTTTAATGTGTTTAGTTGGAAAAGGTTGCCATTTATTTGTAGATGGATATTAAGGACTAAAGTTGATGCGGAGAATTTAATGTAATAAATAAAGTAATAAATTTGACGAAATGATTTCATAATGTTTCTTCGGTAGTAAAAGCATCGTAAGTAGAATTTGTAGGAACCGCAAAATGTAATAACGAATAAGTGTAATCTACAGTAAACTTTATTTTACCAAAATTCAATGTATTGAGTTTACAACAAAATTCACACCTGTTTTTTTTTAAATTTTAATATTCTGCGTACCATTGAATGTTTGTTACTTTAATGTTTTAAATCAGATGAAAATGAATGTTTTGTTCTAACACAGTCTATGTAGTTTGTTTGTCTATATAGTTGTTTATATAGTCTATATAGTTGCTGTTTGTTTGTCTATATAATAAATAGTTTGTTCCATGGTAATTTTCTTATAATTAAATAGAATATTAAGTTGAAAAAAATTAAAATTTTTGACACCATCTTATTTTTGATTTTTAAAAAGGTTCGAAGGCCGGAAAAGTGTTTATGACATTTGCATTGTGTATAAGTAAATGCATTCAAGAGGGTACGATAGAGAGGATGCCAAATGCATAAAGACGGTGCCAAAGTTAAAAATAAATGGAAAATTAGACCTTAAAGGCCTAATTCTGGTCACTCAGTTTAGTTCGATGAAAGCGATTTATAAAGCTTTTGAACGAAATTTTGCTTCCAATTGCCAACTAACTGATTGGGAAATTTGTATGTTCCGGTGCTTTAATCTTAGAAAAATAAAATATTATTAAAAGGACGAAAATTTAGATGCCAAGTCAAGTCAAAAATTTGTTATTGTACTTCAAATATGTATTTTTATTTGTTATTGAAACTATTGCCTTCAAAACTTATGTAAAAATGTTAAAGTAAAAATAAATATCCTCATTAGCTTTTTGCATCATTATCACTCCGCTCTGGGATTTAAGGATACTCCAATATTTCCGTCGGATTAAACATCTTTTTTATGTATACATATTCCGATAATGAACTCTACATAATTACAGTTTTCTCTACATTACTACAGAACTCTACTTGATGTAACGAAATTTATATTTAATGTGACTTTTCAAACCTAATAATTTTATTTTATTTTATAACAATCGTTGAACAGCCGGCCGAATTTTGAGTTTATGTCTCCAATGTTCGACTCGGTAGTTTTATGATTTTTAACGTAATCCAGAAGACAAGGAAACTCTTGGATCAGGTATTGGGAAAAGTTTACCTTCGGGGAGGACATATTGATGGAACTAACCCTCATTTTCGCTGCATGGAGAGGAAAACCATGAAAACTTCACACAATTAGCCTAAGGCAAAGAGGATTCTGGCCAACGATCCGTCAACCATTGTGAAAGATATTTTACGTTAACACTGTGGTCGGTGAGAACCGGGTGAAGATTTTCAGTCCTAGCTATTACTGGGATCGAACCCGGGTTACCTCGTTGGGAGGCTAGCACTCTATCCCCTATGTCACCACGGAGAAAACTAATAATATATACCATATTTGAGTATTTATAGTGCCTCGTAATTACAGCTATTAGAAGATATAATATTAATCTTTGTCATAAAATTAAAGTCAAAATTATATGTCCATAAGTGGTATTAATTTAGATAAGGCACTGACATTTATTCTCTGTAAATACAAACTAGTTTTTGAAATAGAACAAACATTTATTGAAGAAAAAGGAATTAAGAAAAATCCAATTTGATTGTCGAATAAATTTAAAAGTATTTCCGCAAATTGCTTTTTATAATCGCTTAATCTCTGTGAGCAATAAAACAAGATTTTACCTCAGCTTTTGATTTACCTGTTATCTCAATTTAATGTATTAACAATTTCTTTTCATCTTCTTATTTTTAGAAATCAATTTAAATAATTTCTGTAAAACGTAAAAACATTTCTCTTTATCTATTTCCTTAGTTGAGTTCATTCATTCTTCTCTAACAGATTTAGCTTTTTCATTTTTTTTACTATCTATTCTCTTATAGTACTCATTTTTAAAAATCTGTTAGCTAAAAAAAATTATTTTTGCAAGAAGAATCAAGTTCTGATTTGTATCGCCTCATTTAATAATGATTTTCAAGTTTTTGAATCATCTAATGTATTATCAGCTTTAACTTTATTTATCCCAAAGTTTTTAAAATTACTTATTAAAGGTGGTTAAGAATATATTTAAATATTTTTAACTAAAACAATAGCAACAACTATTTCGAACTAAAAGAAAATCATTGTTGATTACAAATATGCAACGTATAATTTTGTGTACCCACTAATTTTTTCACACATTACATTAGTGACTTTGAATTATTCATTTAAAAAACATCATTTTAGAAAAGCATTGTTATGCATAATTGTGTCAAAATATGTTTCTTTAAAAAAGTTTAAAAACATTAGAATTGCTAACGTACTTGTTCATCATTAAAATTTAAATTACATGAAAGTTATCAACTTGAAGTAAAATTTATCACTTTAATGAAGATACAACAACTATCTGATTCCTTTGTCTAAAATCATTATTTTTTCAAATGATTTCATTCCAGGTAAAAATTAAGGAAAATTCTGTTTTCGGTAATTATCTTTGTGTTGCAAGCAACAGTTTGGGTGAAATACAAAGAACGATTAGACTTGTAGAAGGAGGTGAGTTTCTTTTTGACGTTTTTTCTTTCTTTCTTTCTTCCTTTTTTTACATTAAAAAAAACTTTGCAACAGCATTTTTGAAATTTCAATTTAATCTGAGCCAAGTTGTTTGACGACTTAATTAACGATTTTGAAACGCATATCAGACATGTTATCAAAATGCATTTTGAAAATATGCTAATAAATATAATTTCTAATTATGTTTCATCTCTTTAAAATAACGAGAATTATTTTTGAATTGGGGTGCTATGAAAAATTTATTAAAAGCTTAAAATGCTTTTAAAAATACTTTTTATAAGCTGAATAAACTAAAGGGAGAATTTCTATTTAGTTTTAATCCTTTTAGTATTTAAATATTACTTATTATAATGATTTTTTTAATAATTGATAACACTAATTCTCTCAGACATTGTCACTTACTCATATTATTCCTCGTATCTGCTATCATAGTCACTTACTATATTTTGTAATCTATACAATAAGTATTTTTTCAATGTAATCTTCAAGGAATAATCGTTTTAAAATTTCTAGAAGATTGAATTCTGCCAGATTTTTTTAAACTATTTGTTTAGAAAAATGCGGATGTTAAATACGAAAAATTTTTAAGAATTAAGATCATTTTTTTAACTGCTTGCACGATTTCACATAATTGTTGAAACGCATTTAAAAATTACTAGTTTCTCGAATGTGAATATTAATTTTCTCTTGCTTTATTTGTAAAAACACATTTAAAGGAAATTCTCATGTTTCTTATATTCCATGTTAATAAGTTGCTGCAAGGTTTGAGTACGATCCATGGGAAGAATCTAACTAAGTATTATAATCTTACTTTCTAGATTATTATATTACACGAGATGCCATAATAATTTTTTTCTGGATAAGTTATGAGATATTACAATCTAATTGACCAGAAATATATTTACCTTTAAAAACATTTCGTTTTAAATCATTGTTTAGCGTAATTGAAAATTGCTCTTTTCTATATTGCAAAAAAGGAAAATGATCAGTTTTTCTGCAATTTATTTAATCTGAAAAAACTTGCTTTGATTTATTTAATGCTTTGATAATTTTTTATGTGAAATAAAATTTTATAATCGCTTAACTCACAAAAAATATTATAAGGCAGATTAAACATGTTATTGTTTTATAAAATAAATTTCCATGGCTTCTTTAAAATTCTTCATCAAACAAAACGAAAAATACTAACTTTTTTTCAGTTTTTAAGATAAGATTTGTATTGTATTCTCTACATCGGAATGTTTCGCATTAATTTAAACTTGGAAGTTAATAAATATTTAAAATTTATTAACAATATTTTGAAAACAAACTTTGTTTGTGCTTATAAATAACAAAATGTTGCAATACTTAACACTCCACAAGTCAATCAGCACGCTAATCAATTCTTCACAAAATAAAAACGAAAAGAAATATTTAAAAAATTTGAAGGTTTTGTTGCCACTGTATATTCGCTTGAGGCAGCTGCCAATCAGCGTTGCAGTGGAACGTTCGCTTCTAGGGGATAAGTTTGTTTCTAAAAATAAAAAAATAAAATTATTTTCTAAGAAATAAATCATCTATATAACGTTTCAAAGAACTGGACGCATTAGGCAACAAAAAAAGTTTCACACGCTTTGAACATAAACCTTTATTCTTTGAAATCTTCTGTAAGGCTCTGTCATCTATTGTTCTCCAGTTTAACAAAGAGGTGAAGCCGAAATAAACTTCTCTCGATATATATACGGGTGTAAAAAGACGATGCACTAAAAAAAAAAAATTACCCCAAATAATACTAGGGAGAGACATATTGGGACACCAGTGCTATGCTCTAGATTATTTCGGTCATGACAGTTAAAAAGTTAAAACAGGATCTGTATAGATATCTCTACGTCTGAAATTTTGACATTTATTTAAACTTGAAATCAAAGATTTTAAAAAAAATCAATGCTTGTAATTATAAATAACGGACTATTGTAACAATTACACTTAGTCAATCAATACGTACGCTTTTTTATATCATATCTGAAATGCTTTTAAATTTTTTTTATATATCTTGGGAGGGGGGGGAGGACGGTAAACTGAAAAAAAATATTATTTGTAAAAGTTTGAATTAAACATCAATCAATCTAAGAAAAATTTATTACTTTTTAAAGTAGATGATTATAAGAAATTTTTTCATGTTAGGAAACTTTTTTTTAGAATTCAAAAATTTCTTTGAGAAGTTGAAAATAAAGCAATACTTACATTTATTCATACATAAGATTTCATTCAGCTTCAGAAACCAAGGATTGAATGGGAATTTCTTCATCTGGGAGCCGGATATGAGTGGGATATTTTATATTTATTCTAGCTTGAAAATTGAAGATATTGAACTAAGGCTTTTGGACAGTAAATAACTAACTATTATTTTTATGATAGCAAAAATGGCTATGAATCACTCGCGTGAATAAAAGTAAAGTTTATAATCCAGTTAAATACTTTAAATTTTGTCAGAATGTATCCATTTGTTATTATCGAAGGTAATTAAAATAAAACGTGAAATTTTTCTCATATTAAATGTACATCTGTTTCGTAAAATCTTGAAAGAGTAACGATTTACGAAAGAGATTTATATTAAATCAAAAAGCGTGAAACAATAATGGTATTTGAAAAGATATTTTTTAAATTAAATCCTATGCGACTAGTGATTTGCACTATTTTTAAACCTTTTTAAATTACCTTTCGAATTGCCTAGGAAATAAATATTTGCTTTGAAAACTTGCGCAAGAAAAAATATTTAATTTAAGGATCGGTTACTTTTCCCTATAAACATTAATAGTTATAATTTTAAAAGCATATATGCACATAAAAGCATTAGTTTTAAAAATGTTTAATCATATTATTCGCAAAAAACTTCTAAAAGTAGATTGTAAGAAAAAAAATTATGTTAGGAAACTTTTTAGAGAATTCAAAAATTCCTTTGCAAAAAAAAAATAAAGCAATACTTACATTTATTCATACATAAGATTTTATTCAGTTTTAGAAACCGGAGATTGAACGGGAATCTCTACATCTGGGAGCCGGATATGAGTGGGATATTTTATATTTATTCCAGCTTGAAAATTGAAGATATTGAACTAAGTCTTTTGGACTATAAATAACTAGCTATTATTTTTATGATAGCAAAACTGACAATAAATCACACTCGGGAATAAAAGTAAAGTTTATAATCTGGTTAAACACTTTAAATTTTGTCAGAATTTATCTATTTGTTTTTATCGAATAAGGGAATTAATGTAAAATTTAAGATTTTTCTCATAGGAAATACACATCTGTTTCTTAAAATCTTGAAAGTGTAACGACTTAAGACAGAGATTTATATTAAATCAAAAAGCGTAAAACAATAATAATGGAATTTTAAAAGATATTTTTTAAACTAAATTCCATGCTATTAGTGATTTGAATTATTTTTAAAACCTTTCAAAATTGTCTTTCTAACTTTGAAGGAAATAAATAAATCAATATCCTTTCTTTGAAAACTAGTATAACGAAATATAAAATTTAAATATAAGTTACTTTTTCTAATAAGCATAAATCTTTAAAATTTCAAAAGCAAATATATGCAAAATTTGACTGTTTTTAACTATATTTCCTTTGTAAACTTAGAAAGTGATTAGTGGTCTTTATATTAAAAATAAACGTAAATGAGATTAATTTTCAAACAATAAAAAGTTTTAAACTATGTTTTAACCTATTTTTAGAATATTTTTAAATGATTTTATTTTTTTAATACATTTTAATGTGAACAAATATACAATGCTATTCAGTAGTTTAAAATTGTATTGTATTCAGTAGTGTAAAATTATCTTTCTTTAAAACATTCTAGTTCTAATACAAACCTAATAGCTAGTAAGCGAAATATCATTTTTGTCACTATTCTAGACCTAACTAGAACATTATATATTTTTTTAAAACCATCACTTTTTTGTTAAAAATCATTTAAACTTAAAATAAATCAATAAAAAAATTACATCCATTCTCTTTATGAGTTTCATAAATGGTTTAAAATGGTTTTAAATACGTTAAAACTCTTTTTCAGTTTGTTTCTGATTATATATTTATAAAAAAAATTTTATTACTATATTTAAATTAAATTTATTTTTTTAGTTTTCTTTTGTAATGAGAAGAATCGAGAGAGATTTTACTTTATTTTATAATCGTCGTTGAACAGCCGACTCAACTTTTTGGGTTTATGACTACTAATGTTCAACTCGATAGTCTTTTAGTTTTAACCCAATTCAGACTACAAGAGAACTCCCGGATCAAGTATTGAGACAAATGTGACTTCGTGGAAGTCTTTTTGACGGAACTGACCCCCACTTGCGTTACGTGGTGAGGAAAACCTCGAAAACATCCCATGCTTAGCCAGACGGCATGAGAACTATAATCCATAATCCGTCTACCATTGACATTACTTTACGTAAGCACTGTGGTCGGTGCTATCAAGGAGTAGAATTCGTATCCAGACATCGCTGGGATTCGAACCCAAGTCACGCTATTCAGGCGTGAACACTTCATCCTTTGAGGGCTCATTGGAAGAGATTGGACAGTTTAAGTTGTAAGGGTTGACTAAAGAAAGGATAAAACTCAATTTTCAATAGAGTAATAATTTTATCTCCTTGTTCTTCACTCATAAGTCAAGCAAATTTAATAAAATTCACCCATTTAATATGTTTAACCTATTAAAAGATAAAATCCATTACTTTTGCAACCAATATTTTTTTTAAAAAATGTTTTTTTTTTCACGCGCATTTTAATATTAAAGTATTTGACATCGAGGAAGTTAAAATCTGAATTCTCAAATTGTATAAAATTTTCCTTTTCCTCGAGCATAAAAATAAAAGTTTCTTAAATTGTATAGCACGAAAATTTCTTATTATTATTGGTATTATTGATCATTATTTACTTTTATAAATTAAGATCAGTTTTGTTAAAATTAAATCTAAATTTTTAATAACTCCTAGAGTTTAACTTCTTGTGGAGTTATTCCAGAATTACTTCATTACTTTATGTTGAATTATGTTGGACTTTAAAAATTTAGATCCAATGTTTCACACGCAAAAACAATGTCTAATTGCTCAAGTTTCTGAATTTTTGCGCACAATCTCACAGTCCACAACATGCTCTCAGAAAACTTCAAACTATTTTTTCCCAAAGCAATTTTTTTAAGTCTATAGAAATCTTTTCCATTACAAATCTTCAAAAATGTAATCAGGTTATTTAAGTTGCATTATATACAGAAATATGCATAATTAGATAATTTTTTAAAAGTAGGAATATTATAAACAAAATTCGTCAGATTTTCTTCTAGAATTTTTATTTTTTAAAACATAAATCCGCTTTTTAGCAAAAGTTATTATAATAAAAAAAATCCAACACAATTTTGTATTTCTTCACTTACGTAATCAATGAAAGGATAAATTTTGTATTTCTCATTCTAACTTAAAATTTCATTAGTAATCCTGGAATAGACGTACACACGAATCAAACTACTGTAAAATGTACCGGCATGTTGGATAGTGGCGCTTTTTTACCATAAAATCCATTTTTCTGTAAAATTTTTGCTGAGCAAAGAATCTGACTTACCGTAATTACTACAGTATTTACTATTTTAAATATTTAAGTCACTGAATCATTGTAATTATATAAATATTATTGTAAACAATACTATATAAATTATTACGGTAATATGAATTTGACGATTAAATTGAATTTACAGTTAAACAGATTTTACTTCAAAATGTATTTTAAGGTTTAATGGATTTATGGTAAAATAAATTTTAAGATTAAATGGACTTTACAGTAAAATGGATTTTAAATTAAATGGATTTTAAGGTAAAAGGAAATTTAAGGCTAAATTTATTTTACGGTAAAATGAATTTTAAGGCTAAATGGATTTTACGGTAAAATGAATTTTAAGGTTAAATGGATTTTACTGTAAAATGAGTTTTAAGGTTAAATGGATTTTACGGGGAAATGAATTTTATCGATGATGACTCCAGAGTGCTGGTAGTTTTAACCAAAAAATCCACTTTTTTTTCCGTGCTTGAAAAAGGAAGGCTTCGTCGAACAATAGCTACATAGTTGCCGTTTTCTTTTGTATTGATTCGAAAAAATTAATTTTATATTCACGCAAGCTGTGTAATTTTATAAAATGTATGATTCATTCCCCTGTGCTTACGCACTTATTTTTTTCTCACTTTTAGAGTGGCTTAAACCTCCAACCTTTTATCTCTTTAAAAAAATTTAACTGTAGTTAGTAAACTAATGTTCATTTATTGTATTCTTTACAAAATAGAAGTGCTTTTTTTCTAGTTGTTCCTGATCCTCCAAGCTTTAATGTCGTTAGTGATGAACCAGGATTTTTGAAAGTAACATTTTATCCTTCTTCTGTGAATGAGTTTTTACCCATTCTCGGTTACAGAATTGAATGGAAGCTTACTACAGATAGAGACTGGCATCAGGCAAGGTATCATCAAGCTAACGAAGGTAAAAAAAAATATTGCATATTCGATGTGTTTTTTTTTAAATTTCGTATTCGGGAAATGCGGAACCATAAAAATTTTTTTGAGATATACAGTCATAACATTTCTATACTATCAATACGGGACCTTGACAATCTACACAAAAATGTAAGGGTAATCAGAGTTCCAACTTTTCTTACTTTAAATTCAAAAATAATGGTCTGAAAGGTCAATGGAAAACGCAAAAAACGCTATATATATCTATGTAGAATGTGTGCTCAGATATCTCTGGGATTTAAACCCAGGAATTCTGTTTAAAGCACGAGTATTCCATTTCTTGTGCCTTTCTATCACGTCATTGCAATGATTAGAAAAACTAATGAACGATAGTAGAAAACCTGTTAGGAGATCGTATCGAATGAAAGTGAAGCTACTAAAGCATTCTGCCTAGAATAATTTTCTGTAAAATTTAAATAGAATTCTGAAAGGATCAGAACAAAGACTTAATCTACCAAAATATGGTAAAATGTATCGTGTTTCTGGCTCTATAGGAACACCCCTTACCAAACCGCTTGGGTAATGATTTTGTTAAAATTTACAAAAGAATATAATTTCATAACGTGTGATAAAATTTGGTAAAAATGGACAAATTTGATAATTTTTCGATGATACTTTAAAGCATGGCATAAAAACCATTTATTCGATTATGATTTAGTTTTGTATTTCTTAGTAAATGTGCTGTAATACGATCTATAATTTTGAAAATCAGAATTCTTGGTAAACTATTAAAATAAGGAACGAAAAATTAACAAATGAATGGTTTATTTTGGTTTTATTAACCAAAGTTATATGCTTGTCTTTTTAGCAAAATTGTCACTACCATAAAATGCTGTAATTTTACCAGATTTTCTTTCTCCGTGTATTGTGGATAATATATTATAAATAATATATTTTCCTACATTTCATGCATTTTCAAATTTCTCGGAAGTTTTTCATTTATTTTCCAACATTTTATGGTAAAACAGACGCAATGAAAATATACGTGTGATTTAATATAAAAGGGATGGTTTAAAAAAATAAAAGTCGATGGTATAAAGCAGAAAAAGAGTGAAAATCTGATTTGAATCTATTCCAAAGCTTCAATTTTTCTTTGCCTTCTGTTTCACACGTCTAGTTAGACTTTCTACTCCACCAAAAACAAAGCTTTTTTTTAAATTTGGTCTTTATCAAGTATGCCTAAACATTGAATTAAATTTGATGTATAGAGATGGAAAACTTCATTTTTACTGTAGCTTAACTTTTAAAAGCACTCTTATAATATTAACTTCAAACTTATAGTAATAACCTTAAAAAAATATTCTATATTTTCTAAATTTACAAAAATGTTGTCTAAGTTTTAATTACAGTTTCAAATATCCAATTCTTTTATTTTTACAGGTAATAAATTTGTGATACAAGACCTTCATTTTGAAAGTGATTACTTAATTCGAATAGCTTCCCGAAACGCTATAGGCTATAGCAATTATTCCGACGAAATAATCCAAAGAACTAGAGGCTTAATTGCTGAAACAATTGTTGACGGTAATAGTTTGTCTTCCGCGTACAATACATCATGTGCATCATTTCATAGCATTCGTTCGTCGTCTTTATCAAGCTTCCACGTTTGCATTGTCACGTTTTGGATGTATATCGGATTATTTTTCAGATATTGCTGAAAATGAAAATTATTGAGCTGTTTTATTTTCGAGTGTGATATTCAATGTGATCAAGGTTTATTTAGGCCGTGGTGCTGAACTGTATGCAGCTTGTTAATAGATTATCTAGCAGAGATATGAATACAGAGGCTTTTAACTGTGTCAGAAATGGGAAATAACTAAACATTACTTCATTTTCTTTTAAGAAATGCATTCACTGTAAAAAATTTCCGATCAAATTCCGATTAAAAGTATCGTCACTCAGGGTGCCTGTACGTTTTACTTTATAATTCATTTTAACCAAAAATGTTATATAACAAAAAATATGATGCATCGTAATTTTTACAGTAATAAAATGGGAGCCGCAGAGCCTCAGGGAATGAAACGTTTACCTTCTAATTAGGGGATCCAGATTCAAACTACATACTGATATACTAAATATACTACTACAACACTGAATATACTACTATTACCACTGATTGCTGCAAATTCTGCTCCCAACTTGTTTTCACCACAGTACTGAAATAAATTATCCTCAATGGTAAATGGATCATGGGTTAAAATAAACTTGCCCTCGGGAAAACCATGAGAGGTGTTCGTGATATCCTCTCCATGCAACGCAAATGTGGGTTAGTTCCGTCAATAATTACTCACTGAAGATCAGTTTGTCCTAATGTTTGAATGAGGAGTTTACTTGTCTTCTTAGTTTGGTTCAAAACTACAGGGCAACAGAGTTGAACATTGATAGTCGTCAGTTCAGAATTGGATTGGCTGTTCAATGCCAGTTATGACATAATACAAAATAAAATTACAGTAAAATCATAGCATCACCGTATTTACAGTAGAAATTTCGTTATAATATTTTATGGTATACTGAATTCTGTGGTAGAATTTATTTTACAGTAAGAATGGATATTACGTTAAAATGTATTTTGTGGTAAAGTGGATTGTGCGGTAAAATGGATTTTACGACAAAATGGATTTTATGGAAGATTTACCTAAAGTGACGGTACTTTTTACTATAATTTGACCAAGAATTTTTTACCATGTACAATGCGTGTATTGTTGCCAAATTTTAACACTAAATCGCATACTTACAAAGCATTTATAAGAAGAACAAAATATTTCATCTCAAATGGACAAAACATTTTTATCTTCCGTTTTCTATTTTTCATCGCAAAAGTGAAATGAAAATATCATCTCTGCTTATGTGTAACACTAAATGTTTGTAATTATAAAATGATGCTCCAAATCCTAAGCACTGAATTGTGATTCTGGCTGCGGTGTATATGTTAAAATAAAACATCATGCATTATAATTCTTTTCCAAGCAATCATAGAAGAAGTCATTTATCTTATTAGTTCCGTTAACCTTAAGTAAAAACGGTGGTGCATTTTGTTTTTTCTAATTACTTTTTGAAGACTTATTAATTTATAAGTAAATCTGCTATTTTTTAAAAAAATCTTAAGGTCTTAAGCATAACTATATATATACCTTTTGTAAATTAATTTAACGAGCGAATTTATTTATTTAATATTAATAATGTTTTCAATTAAATGGGAATAGTTAATCATGCAGCAAAATCCTTAGCACCTATAACTCTGTTAATGTAACAAATTTAATTTACTAACTATTAATAATATGTTTAATTCAATAGAAATAGTTAATGCTTAATGAGATTTGATAAAGCTATACATACCTGAACGTATTATGAGTTTATATTTAACATCACTTCAACTTCCGAACATGCCCATTCACCAAATTAATTTTGTTAGGTTTAATGTTACAAGCAATTTGAATTCAGTTTGGACAGTTATATTTAATTTTGAATTTGAAATCTGCAGTAAAATTGTCACTTTCACTTTTCAATATTTTTCAAGTATTCAAGCATTACTGGTTAAAGTAAAATAATTTATTTTCCATAAAATATTACTTCATAAATTTTAACTACCTAAAACAATATTACAATGGTATATTTTACTTAAATAAAAAATTATCATTTTAATAGTTTTTATATGAAAACGGGAAAGACACTAATGCAAAAAATATTAAATTTGCTTAAATAACATAACAGGGTAAAATAGCATCAAAAAAATTATTATAACTCAAGAGTATTCTTTTATACTCAAGTGTATAACTTTTTTTTCCTAATACTTTTTTTTATTTTCCTTCAAAGAAAATATTACAATTTCTAAACATAATACAATTCTTTTTTTTTTTGCAAAAATATTAAAGTATTACAGGAAAATATTACAATTTCTAAACATAATACAATTCTTTTTTTTTTGAAAAAAATTAACTAAGCAAATATTTTCGCTAAATTATTAAATTACTAAGCTTCATATTCTGTTTAAAATTGTAAAATATTGAGCCTAAAATACGATAATTAGAACTAACAGAAATGAAGAGCTATTACGCTTGAAAGAAACTGAATTATAATAAAATGGATATTCAATAGACAAACCAATAAAATTATCAAGTACTCACAATACTTGAGGAGATTTACACACATATTTTTTAAATAACTTACAGCCAGAGTACTTACGATACTTTAATAGAAATTTCTTTATCTCCTGAAGGTTTTTTTTTCTTCTTGTTTCTTCTTTTTTTGAGGTAGAAAAGTAAAAACGGTAAATAAAAATTTATCTGCTCCGGAACATAATACAATTCTTTTTTCATAAAAATTAATTAAGCAAATATTTTCTCTATATTAATAAATTACTAAGCTTCATATTCCGTTTAAATTTTTAAACTACTGAGCATAAGATTCACGTGCATATTTTTGCAATAATTTAAAGCATAGTACTAATTTTATTGAGTACTTACGATACTTAAATAATAAGTTTCTTTATCTCCTGAGAGTTTTTTATTTTTGAAGTTGAAAAGTAGAAATGACAAATAAATATTAATCTGATACGATGTAAAGAAAATAATAAAAAGTAAATACGATCATCTTTGTTCATCCGCATAAGATTATCAACGGAGTTCATAACATATATAGTAAACAGGATTGCTAAGAAAATAAAGTTATTTAATTTTATAGTTGTTCTTTCTACTTTATTTTAATGAACTTTTATTTCAGTTCTAGTCATTTTTATTCGCATCCTTTTTGTGAAAGAATAGGATTAAAGGATTAAGCACCAACCTGTAAAGCAGGTTTTGCTATAATTTCCCTTTGGAATATTTCTACTCATACCTACATTCATCATCCCTTGTAACATAAATATACACATTGATATTAATGGCACCTGAAAATAATGCATAAAAATAAATGTTTTCACATCAAAGTAATATTCTATGTATAAATTTTCATTGTTATCGCTGTATGTACTTCACATGTAATCCACACATTTAGAATTTGTTTTTTTCAAAATTTTGTCGTCGAAATGCAAGAGCTGTGTAGATTTATCACAAAAATATCTATCATAAACATAATGTTGTTTGATCATTTAATGATTCACTAAATAATTGTGAAGATATTTTATATTTACAAATCTAATATATAATTCGCGTTAAATATCGTAATTCAAATAATTTTCCCATACTCATATGTAAATTTGCGACAATTTGAAAATAAAGCATAACCCCTTGCAATAATCATGACAACTATTGTTTTCTAATAGAAAAAAAAATTTTGTTCATTAAACAAAATAAATTGATGACATGATGATGATTTTTAGTTCATTGTATTCCATAAATATAAAAATATGTATCAGTAAGCAAAGATTTGAAAAATTAAATTATTTTTTTAAAAAACTAGTTTTTAATATTTTTATTACAAGTTTTTTAAGTGCTTTAAAATTTCTTTAAATTAAGTAAAAAAATTATCCCAAGTTAAAGAGATTAGGAAATGTAAAAATTAAACAAGTTATACAAGCGTAATTATGTATTACAATAATCGCAAAAATAATTGTTTAAACAGTATATAAATAATTATAATATGAAACTTTATATGGGTACTTTAAAAACTTGTATTAAAAAAATTTACTTGTAAAATTGTGCAAATAAATTAAAATAATGCATTTCTCAAAATCCAAATTTGTGTTGAAGAAAAATCTCTCAAGTTTTTTATTGTCATATATTTTTGTTACGATGTGGTTTGTTATAACAAAATGTATCGTGGTGTATATGTGATGTTATCTCTTCATAAATCATTATAAATGTTTGTATATAAGTAACAATTAATCGTTATTCTTTGAAATAAAAATGAATTTACAAAAGTTTAGTCTTCTGTTTTTTTTCTCCATATTTTAGAAACACTTAATATCTTTCAATAATGCGTTTCTGAAGAATGTCTAGAAGAGTAGAGTATGACGTATGTATTTGTACACACACACACACATATATGTATATATATATAAATATATATATATATATATATATATATATATATATATATATATATATATATATATATATATATATATATATATATATATATATATATATATATATATATATATATATATATATATATATATATATATATACAGGGTGTCTCAGTTAAGCGTTTCAGAACTTCTAAGAGGGGTAGGGGGTATCCTGACGACTCGAAATCATATAGCAATGTGGGGTCGGAAATGCTTTCCTGAAGCGGTGACGTACACAGAAGCATCATAAAGAAAAGAGACCGTAAGTGAAAAATCGCTATAATAATGCATTGAAAAAATTATATGGCCTCCTCGGTCACCCGACCTATCATGTTTTGACTTCTGGTGTCAAATGAAAACACTGATTTATGACACCCCTGTTGATAATGCTGGTTGCAAGAATCGCAGTAGCTGCCTGCGAGATATGCCTGGAGTATTGCAGAATGTTCAAATGTCCATGCGCCGGAGATGTGAGGTGTACATTGTAGCCGGGGGCAGAAACTTCGAACACTTACTTTGGCCAATGTACCATATAATGTACCATATAATACACGAAGGTGGTCAATTAAATCAATTTTATTTAATCAGAAATAAAACTGTAGAGCATAAATTTTAATGACACTTTATACACTGGAAAAAAAAAACTTCCCATTTAAACGTTCATCATACATTCAAATGTGAGAAGTTAGAATGCGTAAAAAGTAAATTGAAAATTTTTGTTTACTATGAATTGATATCAAGTAAAATAAAATAAAAATTAAGTTGTCGATTATAATCGATGCTGGATTGATCAATTTTATTCAATGTAAATCAATTTTATTCAATGAAAGATAAAACCGTAGAGCATAAATTTCACTTAAGCTTTATACACTAGAGAGAAATCTACCATTTAAACGTTTGGCAAACGTTAGCAAACATTTCTAACGTAAGACGTTAGAATGTATTAAAAGTAAATTGAATTTTTTTCTAATATGAATTGGTATCAAATGAGTTTGAAATAAAAACTAAGCTATCAATTATAATCTTTCTGGATGGATGGTAAAATAAAAATGATCCAAAGTACATACTTCCTAAATTACTAATTAAAACTCAACAACAAATTGATCATTCTTTGATTTTGCTTTATAAACCCGACACATTTCCCACACTGTTAGAACTTTAATTTTAAAATGTTGGTAAAATAACCAACAGCAGTCTGTTCATGCATTTAACAGTAAAGTTTACGGTAAGGAACATTTCTGTACCCTTACTGTTCTGAAACAGTTTACAATTATAATTACTATAAGTATTGTTAAAAACCATAGCTATAAGTATGGTTATAATAACCATAACTATGGTTAAACTGTAAGTAAGTCAAACTATAAGTAATGACAACTCATAATCCCCGCATATCAAAATTAAGAATTTCTTTTCTCCATTCCAGCCTAATACTCTATCACGCAGTCGTTATTCGCATATTTTGATTAATATCTTTCAACTATCAATAATAAAAGCTATAAGTCATTTATTAACTAATCATGTCACTAACACCAAAGTTTAACTACTGTTCTTTTATAATATTGTCTAATTATTCAATGTTGTCATAATACACATTATATCCCATTTTAATAAAGCACAATTTTAAAAAAAATTTATTTAATACATGCGCTAGACAGTACTGCATGTCTGTTATACTCTAATGTTTTTTTAATCAGTATAGCTCTGCTTGCAGTACGTTTGATAAAATGCTGAAAACAAATAACTAAATATTACTAGAATTTCTAAATTTCTTGAAACCATAATGTTTCTACAGCATTTGTGTAGTTTTAAGTTGGGTTAAGATTAAGTTACCTTACGTCTTGAATTTGATTATATGATACAGCAATGTTAGAAATTTCTCGGAAAAAATTGTTAAATAACAATTTATTTTATTGTTATTTTACCATATTCAAACAAAACAGTCAAATAACCATGAATAATGTGGTGAACAAACTGTTAACAGTTTGCTCACCACATTATTCAAAGTTATTAGCAGGATATTAACAGGTTATTAACAGGAACTGTTAACCGTTTATTAACTGCTGTCACCTAATACTATTAAACAATCAGAATTTTATCTCCCCAACTAAGACCACCTTATGAATTCACTTAGTTCCTGGCAACCGTACACTTATTATTATCAAAAGGGTAAATCTTTGAATCTTATGACCGACAGAACTGAGGTTCGAGTCCTTACATTGGCACAATAATATTTGCTCCATTCCCTTTAACAGATGAAGAATTTCCAGTCTATCTCCTGCTCCCCAGACATTGCGTCCTGCATTTACCAACTACCTAACTGATACCTAACTCAAAGCTCAGCTCCTATATCTAGGTAAATTTCCTTTTTATGGTTTTGAAACTATACTAGTTGTAAACGATTACAAAACAGTAAAGTTTAAAAATTTTCAAGAGAGTCTTCTGAGACAGTATTTTTAAGACAGTTTTTTTGGGGAGAAAAAATGCGCACAGAGAAGGCTAAAATTATATTTACAAAACTGTGTAAAGATTTTTTCCGTCTCTTATAATCTTTTAAAGCTTCATTAAATAACGAATGTAAGTAATTTTATAAGCTCCAAAACTCTTGTAAAATCAATGCTTGTCAATATCAAGGAATCACGTAAATGTTTCAATTAATTTCTAGGGAGCTCCCAATAGTTATTTTAGGACATGTTGAACCAACAAATCTAGCAAATATGCTGCAATTTTAGTAAGCATCAAATTAACCTATAATACCGTGCAAACAAAACTATCATGAACTTCTTTGTGCTATAATTTAACCTGAGTTTAAATTTGGTTTTATTCAACTCCTTATGAAGTTTGGCACAAATTCTAAATAAAAAGAAAGTGAGTATAACAGGAATTAAACCTTAAAGCTATTCATAAAGTAGGGAGAGCCATTAAATTGAGAAATTGATACTTTCACTTCTGAAAACTCTCGGTGTTCATCTATTGAAAACTTCAAAAATTAATTGTATTTTAAATAATGGCAATACTTCATTTCACTATGCATTATTCTGAAATGCGAGTATTCATCAATCTTTCATGTCGTGTGCTATTGCACGTGGAATGCAAAGGTTGATACACGTTTGCCTATGATAATAAGAGAGCTTGCCTGGATATTAAGCGATGCTAAATCACGAGTGAAAAATTGAACTTTAGATGGCTTTCAAAGTTTAATCGTCCGTTAATTTAGAGGAGTTTATAACTATGTTAAGGATTGAAGTCAACGCTTTACAGTAAATATATAATCTAGTAAAATTTATGATTTTTAGACTTTAAGGAAATAAATAGATCGTTGTTTTTTTTAACGCATACATCTATTTTATTGACTATTCGTGACAGATTTTAAAGTAATACATATTTGAATTTATTCTTACTTTAAGTAAAAAGTTATCATTTTAGCAATAATCTATCCTTATAGCATGTAATTATCCATTTTATAATAATTTTTATTTAATAGATATTTTAAAAAATAAAAAAATTTTCAAGTAGTCATTTTTTTACATTTTTCATTACTTTTCTTTAAATATTTAAAACCTCTAAAGTATATCTTGAGGTAGATCTTATTTTAGACTTACTTATGCTGAAAAAGCATTTCAGTGTGCCCGTAATAGATTAAGGGTTCAAAGCAATACTTTTTAAGATAAAAATATGTTGTAATACATTTACACTTATCAAAAAATACAGCTTATTTTAAGAATTAGTTCAATAAAGGAAACAATAACACTGAAAAAAAAATGCACGTGTTTTGTTAAATTCCTACTTACCGTTTCTATATGCCTAGTATTTATTTTACACTATCTGCGCTACTTGTGAACTACTATCATATACTACGTGTAATGCAAGTAAACAGCCAATGTAGAAAATGTGTGTATTGTTTGCAGACTTCTAATTTCAGCTATAATCTATACTTACTACTCAATAAAAAGATGTTACGTCAAAATTTGAATTCTGAAAATAGAAAAAAAAACTATCACATGAAAGAACGGTGTGTTAAAATGATAATAAATACACAGTAAGAACTTTTCGTGAATCTAAACACCAAAAATAGTGACAACTACTTTATAAAGTAGTTGCCACTATTTTTGGTGGTGTTTCACAAAGGGTACATTAAAACCAAGGATGGTTACAAGTGTAGTTAAGCATCTAGAAAGTTCTTTTACTCTACTTGGTGTAAAATAATCGCAATCATATTTGTTATTAAGTAACACTACAATCTACAATTACAGACATATGATATGATACACATAAGAATCAGTAAAGTTAACTTTAACAGGCAATGTAAAGCAAAAATCATAAGTTTAGAATACATATATACTCTCTTATTAAAAAGAAATTAGTTTATTAATCAAACATACAGACAGCACAGTCAGAATACTGATACAAATTCGAATAAAACCAAAGTGAACAGAAATATATTATTAAACTATTTTATACCAATGACAGATTTACTTAAATCTTATGAGAACACAAAAATCTTTAATATACAACTAAAAATATTGATTCATTTTATTAGTGTTTATATGAGTAGTTTGTCAAATGAATCCAATAAAAAGATTGAATTCACTAGGAAAATAATCGACCATATTCATGATTTTTAATCAAACACTAAAGAGGATTAATACTTACTTGGTTACCAGTTTGTCAATTAAACCTACCAAGAAGCTCCCACATTTCATCAATACACATCACATAAACAAACCATCATCTTGTCCGCCATATTACAGTATCTTAAAATTGAGTAATTATTCTGCAATAACTTCTAATCATGGTCCTAAAGCAATTGTTATGCATTTAAAACATTCCTTCACATCATCTTACAAAAGAATTTAATTAAATAATTTAAATAATCACCAAATTTTCATTAAACATATGGAGCTCCGAAAAACAATATTTTCCTCATCAACGAGCTGCTGATTGGTGCAAGTCTTATAAATTATTAGTTAACTACTACTTATTAGTTAGTAAATTATTAGTTATTGTTTAACTACAGCCTTTGAAATATGTAAGAACACTCTTTTCGGTATTTGCTGGAAATAAAGTAATCGTTCACACAATTTTAAATATTTTCAACACTGTCTGATTAGGTATTATACATAATTTTTACAGTGTACTTTGTAAGAAGAGGAATTCCATTGGTAAGCAAACGCAGTTCTTTATAATTATTTTATTTTGCGTAGCTGTTTCTTCAAAGTGCTTGCTGTATGGCATTAGTTTGACTCATGAAAGTAGGAAATATTTCTGAAATTTGTAAAATTTCTTTTTAATATCTATTATCGATCATTACCTTACATTTTAATTGGTTATTATTGCATGATTTCTTATAATTATTACAAAAATTTAAAATTTAGTTCGCATAAAAATTTCAAATGAAATCCTACATTCCTTTGTTTATAAAAGTAAATAAAAATATTCTTGGAAAGTTTTGAAGTTATTGACAAGTCTAAAAATGTTTAAAAAATATGTTTCTAAAGAATAACTGGAATATTTCTTTTCTGTTCTTAAAAAAAAAAAAAAAAAAAAAAAAAAAAAACATTGAAAACACTATTTTCAAAACACTAAATACAAATAATGAAGAAGCGAATAAAAAAAGTGGATAAGCAACTAAATCTAATATTTAATCTTTATTTAAACCTAATTTATTGAATCTACTATGTACAACATATTTTCAATAAAAGTAACATAATTTTTCTGTATTTTCTTAAATTCCCTCCATGTAAAAACACAAATATGCTTCTGCATGAAAAAAAATATAATCAAACTTAATGCTCTCTTGAAATATTTTAAATATTCATATAATTATTAAGGAAACATTAATTATTGGAAGATATTTCAAGCTCATATCGAAATTTAAATTTTATGAAGTGCGAATTATATCATTATGGGTATATGCGGTTTTCTTTATAAATGTTTCTGCAAATGAAAATTAACCAACCTCATTTAAAAAGATTAAAATGCATTGAGTAGTTTAAAAGATTTTTATTCCAAAAACTGTGGATAATTTTATAAGGTGTGTTTTTTTACAGATAAATTCAAAGACAGTACGCAAAAAATTCTTGATCATTTGAATTTTAAAAAATGTGCACTGATAAAAATGTATGGTCAAAACTGTCAGAATATGATAAAATTTAGCGTCTTTCTAGCTCTATAGAAACAGCAAAGAGCTCGATAATTTTTATCGAAGCAATTTTGTTAAGGACTTTGGAAAAATTAACAATAACATATGCTTTTGAAATATGAGATAAAATTTAGCGAAAGTGATGTCACAATGGGCATTACATAATTCCTAGTTTTTAAAATTTCTTGATTACTTAAACTTTTTTAATCATTATTAATCGAATTGTATTTAAATTAAATCAATAAGTTAATTTTTATAAAAAGCGAACATAAAATATTTTATTCTTTTCTTATCGATCAATGTAACTGCTAACTTTCTATTTCAGTACTAATGTACTCTCTTAAAATGAACGAGTGAAAATAACTCAACTTGAGTGCTATTTAACTCTTTCATCTAGAAAAAACCGGCCTTCTCATCTGGAGTTAAAATAACTCAAGTGAAAGAGTTATATGGAAATAGCTCAATTTGAGTGAAACAAATTTCACTCAAACTTAAGTTATTTTCACTCGAGTTTGAGTGATTTTCAGTATTACCTGAGTGAATCGTTTTTACTCAAACTTGAGTGATTTTAACTCGTGTTTGAGCGATTTTCAGTATTTCAGTTTGTTAATTGCAGTCAAAATTTTTACTGTAAATATTCGAAATTTTTGTATTTAGTGGTGCCATCTATCGTAAGCGATAAAAAATACTATAGTTTTCGTTTCAAAAAAATTCCTTTTGATAGAGAAAGCCTTAGATAGGAATTTTTTTTTATCTTAATGTTTATTGAATTTAAATATCGAATTAGATAATATAGTACTTGTGAAAGCTTTCGCTGTGAGCATATCGACACTGGCTGGGATTCGTACCGGCTTCCCGTCTGTCGTGAGATTGACCGATTAACCATCTCGGCTGCAGTCCTGTGACAAGACGGCTACAAAGAACTAATTAGTTTCATGAGCTGGGTCTTGTTGGCGAGGATAAAGTTTTAATTTGTTAAATCAAATAAGGTGAAAACACAGTTAAAAAAAATTTCAGAGTTAGCAGGTTGAATAGCAGCATTTTGTGGTTATCCAATTATTTTGATTGTATACGGTAAAACAACAATTAAATTAATTATTACTTAAGAGGTTTTTTTTATTAAAAATTCCTAACCACTGTAGATTTGAGTTTTTTTTTCTTTCCCCTAAGTTACGTCATTTTTCTTTGAAGTTTAATTTTGAAAAGAAAGGAGCTCTAAACGAATTTTTAAAGTTGGCAGTTTTATAAATATTATGCTCCTTTAGGTTCAATTGAAAATACTAGGAGTCATTTTTTTTCGAACAAATTTATTCGTTTAATTTATAAAGCTTTATTTTCAAGCAATAAAAAAGGTATATTGTTTTAAATTGCCTAAATTGTTTTAAGACAAATTTCTGAAACTAAGTGAAATTAATAAATTTTTGAAGAGGACGTTAAAAGCTAAAAAATCTGGATTAAATACCATTTTTCAAACTCAATTTTACAAACTCTTTTGATATAAATTTGTTTAAAATCCAAACTATATATTTATTTTGATTAGAAAAAAATAAGTATAATTTTTGTTCTGCAATAATCCTAGCTTAGTATGAATTCGAATAAAAAAATTAACTAATTAACATTAACTACTTGACTTTACTTTAATATTGTTTTTACCATAAACTTTGCTCAAACATAGTTTTCTTAAGTCAAAAAGAAATAAATAATAAAAATTCATGAAAACGACACTTTTAATAAAATTACTAAAATACAGAAATATTTAAATACCTAATTTTAGGCATATTTTAAATTAATTAAATTGCATCGCTTCTGAATTATAAATAATTACAATTAAATCAAGTATGTATTTTATGAATTTTAACTATTATTGTAGCAAATCTGTAGCAACCAAGCGATGCCCTGTGGTGTCACCTATGTCCTCACCACCGAGACTCAGTTCAAGTTCAGATATGAAACCTTAAACATGAATTTTCCCCTATCCCCGAGTTTTCTTAAATTTTAATTCTTTCTTTTACTTTTTGTTTAAGTGTAATTTATGTTTGTGTCTGTGGTTATTAATTAAAATTCTTTATTAAGTGCACTTTTAGTCACTTTTGTCGTATAGCCGATATTCCGTTACACTACATAAATGGCCCCCAACGTGAGGCGCCAGTTGTAATAGACGCAAGATGATGAAATAAAAATATCATCACTATGAGCTCAATATTTTTAATTATAAAATCACATTAAACATTTAACAATGAAGAGTAAAAAAAAACATAACATTAACTAACAAAAAGAACTAGAAAGTGTTTACTCAAAATGAGTAGGAAAAGGGGAACCAGGATGGTTCACAGAGCTCGTCCTGCGTCATCTCATATTAAGTCAGAAAAAAATAGTTGTTGATATCGTTTTTGGGATAGAGGGGTAGCGCCATCTAGTGCTACAAGAAAACTACCCGTTACATTATGAATATAGATAGTATACGTTATTTCCGTTATCAATGTATACGTTTAGAATTTTTACCTAATTGTAAGAAATTAATATATAATCAAAAAGAAAAAACATTATAAAAATTTAATATACCAGCCAGGAAAGCAAGATTGAAGACATCAAACTCTTTCAATTTTACAACAATGCAAAGTAACTTCAGTTTTTCTGCAGATTCATCAGAAAGTATACTTCTGAAACAATGACTGCATAATTACTTCAAATTTACTGCAGAATGACCACGGATTTCAAGTTTCAGTTTTTTCTAAATTTATGATTTTCAAGTGACCTCACTTAAACTACAGTAATTTTGTAGACAATAGCTAAAATTTTTTCGAAATAAATGACTGAGAAATTACTTCGCATTGGCTGCAAAATAACTGCAGAGTTTTTACAGTTAAGATTGCACTACAGAAAATTTGCAGTTAACTCTAGAAAAACTACGAAATTACTTCAGTTCTGTAGAATAACTACAGTTTATTTTCAGCTGGGATATAGGTATATAAATTCAAATAGAACTATATCTCATAATAAATAATACTTTTAATTTTGCTCCTATTTTTTTACTATTAATCTATAACTATCGTAAAATTCTAATTTATTTGCATTTTCAAATACTTTAAATAGCATTGTACTTTTAATTAAATATTAATTCTGCATTTTCAATTTTGCCTCGAAAATTGAATTTGAAGAAAAGTGGTAAGAACTTTTATGCTAGCAACAAAGGAAAAATAGTTTGTATAATGTGATAAATACTTTATGAAATAAGAAGATAGTATTGATTCTGAATTCCAATTAAATAAAAGCTAAAAACAGAAAAATTCAAAATGCTGCTTAATTTTTTTAAATATAATATTTTCCACTTTTTCTTTGAATGATATATTTATAATAAAATACATTGAACATCTGAAGATTCTGATTTGAATGAATGGATGTTGCAGACGTGAACTTTCATAAATTAAAGACAGTCAACTTTATTAATAGAAAGCAATTTAAATAACAGCAATTATGGACTGTATGAACAATAATTTCGTAAATATCCTTTATAAAAGAAGTATAGAATGATATGAAATTAATTATCCAGAAATGTTTTGTACCAAAATTATACATCAAAAAAACTAAAACACGGATATAAATTTATAATATTAAAATAAAATGTTAAAACTTTAATATGAAATCTGAAAAAATTCTAAAACTCTTATCAGATATAATATATTCCCTCATGCTTTGACAAAGATTCTAGCAAGGAATCAAATTTTTTTAATATTTCATAATCATCCACATTTAACACTTTCAATTTTAAAAAATTTTTTTGACAAATAATTTAAAAGAATAGTATATTTTATTAAAAAACGCTGAAAAACAGCTAATTTAAATGGAATGTGTATATAACACATTCAAAATAAAAGTATTTTCAAAATAAAAACAACAAAGTATATCTACTTACTGAAAAGTAAACAGCGTCTTCTTCAGAAATACCGCTGTGAACTAAAAGTTGTTTTAATTCTTCTTAATTCAAAATATTAAATGACATATTCTCCAGCTAAATCCAATTAAACGTAAAATAAAAAGGAAGACATAATCTATTTAGATCACAGAACAAAACAATTTTATTTAGATTTATTATTGTTTGCTTTTTAAAATAAAACGATAGAAATTCCAGCTTATATCTCGCACACAATTAAATAATAAATAAATCACTCAAGTTTGAGCTGAAAGCACTCAAATATTGCTTAATAAATACCACTCAAGTTTGAGTTAATGCAAAGCAAGAATTTCGCTCAAATAAGAATGTATTTCACTCAAGTGGAGTTAAAAAAATGTAACTCTTTTTTGAGTAGGGGAAATAACTCTTTCATTTTAAGAGAGTAGACACAATAATTCACTGTCACGCCTAATCGAAAACAAAAATATATTTATAACTCTTTATTCTTAAATTTCTTACTGCAAGTATGTTTCAGTTACATGGGCACACTAATTTCTCACAGTCTTTTCGGCTATTTGCGATCGGCGAAGTATTTTCAAACTTAATATTGATTATGGGGGATTGGCTTTATTTTTGTCTATGTTATTTTTCGATAAATCACCAACCATGGATCTATTCTACTGTCTGTAGGAGGGAACAATTCAATCCCGTTTAAATTTGGCTTTGGAATAGGTAAGTCATGGGAGATTTGTCTCCCATGGCCTGTCCTTATTAATATTATTATGCAAAATATATACAACTTAAAGTCCTATGGATAAAAATATAATTTTTTATCTCAAGCTCTACAAATACTACTAAATGAAAGTTTTATTAATAATGATCCAGTTTTCATTTTCAACTGTCATTTTAATTATCCTGTTTTCATCACAATGTTCAATTAGCCAATTACATCTTACTACTGATTTCCGTCTTCACAGTGAATGTGGTAAATTTAGGTAATTTTATCAGTAAACCTTAGAGCATAGCATAAAAAAAAATCATTCGGTTAAGCAAGCTTTTCAGTCTTGTATTACTTACTAAACTTAAAGTTAATCAAAATATCTGGTAAACCTTTACAATAGGAACGAAAAAATTAACAATTGAATAGTCCGAATTATTGTTTTATTAACCAGAATTGTGTTTGTTGTTTGTTTGTTTTTTTTACCAGAAATGTCATAATCATTACCAAACTTTATTATATATATTATTACACAAAACATAAGATTTTTCTTAAATTAAATCGCTAATAATTAATTAAAGTTAAAATTATGAAAAAAATACTTAAATTTATCATTCAGTGTTTTTTGATAACAATTAGAAGTTTTTGTTTCTTAACATTTGCAAACATTACAAGCGTTATTCTTAATTTCATCTAATTTAATGGTGCTTGGGTCATTTATGCATGAAGGAATACTATGTTTTTAAATATATATATTGAACTCAAACAAGAAGGAAAAATAAATAAGATTATTCACATAACATCTTATCCTTATCCCCTTAAAATTCTCATTATATTATCACAGATATTTTTTCACCATAAATGTCATTACCCTACAGTCTTTTGTCAATACCTTACAGTATTGCCAAACTTTATAACATATCATATTACACAAAACTTCTTATCCTTATCCCCTTAAAATCCTCATTATGTTATCACTTGAAACAGCATGCAAACTTCTAGGCTTTCGGCTTTCCCTAACCTCTATTAATACTGAAAACAAAATTTTAGGCTTTAGTAGGAATTGAAAATATTACACTTAATTTCATTTTTTAGTGGTGTTCGTCAGGGGACGGAGCGCCGACCTTCTAATGAGGTGACCGGAGCTCGAAACCCAGAGATGACTAATTGATACGATTTCCTCATCCAGCTTATATCGATCACAGTACAGGGGTAATATATCCTCAGTAGTAGACGGGTTATGGGTTACAGTCCCCTGTGAGTTAGGCTAACCATATGAGGTTTTCGTGATATTCTTCTCCATGTTACGCAAATGCTGGTTATTTCCATCAAAACGTTCTCCGCGAAGGCAAATTCCTAATACTTGATTCAGGTGTTTCCTCGTTTTCTGGATTAAGTAAATTCTGCAGAGTTGAACGTTGGCAGTCGTAAATTCAAACATTGGGTCTGAACAACAGTGATGAAATCAAATCAAATCTACCTGACTCAAACAAAAAGGAAAAATATATAAAATTATTCACACAACTGTGATTTTCTTATTTCCTCAAATTTCTCATTAAATTTCTACACTTGTTATAACAGTAAAACTTCTATACTCTCAACTTCCTGACTGATATTAAGAATAAAAGCTCTCTTACTTCAGACTTTTTTATTGCTGTTACAACTAATATTAATAATAATTCAATATTACTACAACCTGTAAATCAATAATAATTTTTTTTCCAACCAAACCTTTAGTCTCAACTTGAGAACTTCATATTTCTCCTCTGTCTAATCTTCAACTCCAAAAAACTTCATATTCCCCTTAACATGGTGTTACTGACTGATAGTATTTAACTCAAACAAAATGGAAATATAAATAAAATTATTCACATAACTGTAATATTCTTATTCCCTTAAATTTCTCATTATATTTTCACACTTGTTATAACAATAAAACTTTTAGACTTTAGTCTAACCTTAATTTATATTAATAATAAAAGCAATGCTGTTTTACCTCATCTTTTTCTACTACTGTTACTACTACTATTTATAACAATAAAATATTACCTTTACCTGTAGAAGCAATAATAAAATTTCACTAACCAAAACTTTTGTCTGAACTTGAAAATTTCGTATTTCTTATCTGCCTAATCTAGAATCCTAAATCAGTTTCTATGATTTAGTTAGATATAACTCTAACTCTAATGTTGGAGTACAGCTTTATATGAAATACTAGTTCAGCCATAAGTAACAGCTCATTTCGAGTAGAGCGAATACCCGGGTTATGTTTGGGAAAATTCTCATTTTAAATCATACAGCCGGGATAAGGAACATACCATAAAATAAACGAGTCATTTCGGAAGATGGGAATTCCCGCATTTACTCTCCTGGAACTGTATGAGGTATTTATTTCTAGAATCCTAACATAGTTTCTTTGACTTTTGAAGCTAAGGAACATTATTAGGTGTAATATATGATTATTTGGAATATTCGGTTTTGAATGGCTGAACTGACTTCTGTAAATGAAGATGTAATGCTTCTATTTTTACATTTTTATTTTAGTTTGTAACTACTGGCGGTGTTATTTTTGGAACATAGGTATATATGGTTATGGGATGCTTATATATATAAGTGTATATATATATGTATGTGCTTGTATATATGTATGTATATATATCTATATTAAAATAAGCATTTTTATTAAATTTATTCGTTAATTGATTGTTTTGATAATAAGCAGTTTTATTTTAATTTATAACCGGCGTTGAACAGTTGTCCCAATTCTGAGTTTAAGACTAGCAACGTTCAACTCCGTAGATTTGTAGTTTTGAACCCAACTCAAAAGTCAAGGAACCCCTGGATCAAGCATTGAGAGAAATATTTGCCTTCGTGGAGGATTTTTTATAAAATTAACCTGTATTTGCGTAACATGAAGAGGAAAATCAAAAATAACTTCCACGGTTACCCCGACGGCAAGGGAACTCTAATCCATCATCCATCTACCACTTAGGGCATTCTTATATCTGCACTATCGTAGAGTTCGCATCGGCAAGAACGCACTGGGGTTCAAACCTGTATCACCTCATTGGAGGAAGTGCTATATTCTCTGAGCCCCCGCTGCTCTAATAAGAAGTTATGTATTTAAAAACTTCTTAATTTCTATAGTTCAGAAGTTTAACTTCTTAAGCAGTAATTTAAATATATGTATATTTTTTCCTTTAAAAAAATGACAAATGACGTTTAGTTTTGAAATAAATGGCCTTTCTTCTCATGTATTTTTATAATTTTTTCTTGTACGTTGTCTTTTTTATTTGATTTTTATTCCTCAATTTTTCTTACATAGCGAAATAATTTATCTTTATTCATGTCAAATAATTATTAATTTCTAATTCTTTTTTGCATTTTCCATATAAGATAATGAAAGAACAATGATTTTAGTTAGTAATTTTTAAAGTGTAGTAAATAAAACAAAATCATCCTGAATAATTAATGATTTGATCAAAACATCTAATCAGTTTTTACTGTTTTATGGAAAATAACTGTACGTTTGTATCAAAACAATATTAGAGTGCCATCTCTTTAATAGTTCTCAGCAAAAAGTATTTTTGTTGGAGATGGTACTCTTTAAATTTTAGTTCTAATGAATAAATTTTTCAAACTTCATTTAGTTATTTGATATATTACTTGATAATACAGTCGTCTCCTCTTAATTGCATATCGGATAACCGAATAATCCGCTTATACGACAAAATAATTAACGGAACCAAATCATTATCTATGAAACTAGTGTTAAATTTTCTCTTTTAAACGGATTCTTTTTGTTTTTAGTCCTAGCTTAATTGCATAAAGAAGAGGTACTGAACAGAAGAAAAAAATATTTGTATGAAATTTTTCACCACCTAGAATGGAATTTTTGTTTTTCAGCTAAGAAGATAAGAACACAATGGTTTAACTTCAATATGGTTTTCCTGTTCATTTGTTGCTTTAAACAGGTGTTTAGGGGTATAGTTTAAAAATAAATCTAATCTTGCAGGCAGTTATACATTAGAGAAGACATAGGAAGTTTATTAATTAGAATGTAAAAAAGTACAGCGTGATTTTTTTTGTGGTCAAGACTTGTGGTCCCCTCCTGGTGCGCTATTGGCTTTGATAAGAAAAGGTTTCAAAAACCTCACTCACTAGTGTGCATTGTGCCTTTCTCTTAAATAGAATAATCATTGCTTACATCAGTGAATAACTCAGAGTTGATTGCAGGTTGATGACGAAAAGGGATGATTTGAATCAATCGGAAAAAAGCACTTAATATTGAAAACAATAAATTTCCCAAAATTCCAAATTTAAATAACAAATCATTTCGGAATTTCTCAAAATTCAAGAATATATGCCTAAAAAAATCTGAAAGGAATTAAAAGGAATTCACAAGTCATGAAAGTCTTAGTAGATAGAAACAGAAGAACACAGAAAGGGACAATCGAATGTGATATATTGACGAATTGAGCGGGTATAAAACCGGTCTTTTCAACTAAAGATTTTTTTTGGAAGGAATGAAATAATATTATTTTACCTATATTATATTTTTCATTAGCATTTATTTATTTATAATTAACTTTAAATGGCATTTACATTTAATGATGCAAACACAGGCAGTTTTAATTACAGTTGTTTATTGATCATAAAATGGAGTTCTTTCAATCGAAACACTACACTATGCTTTAAATACCATTAAAAAAGAAAATTTCTAAAAAATGTATAATTTAAGATTGAATAATGCACTCCCCTTTTAGTCGAATCAATTAATTGAATGGAGTTGACTGGAACCATTGGCATTCCCTTAAGCAGGATTTACGTATTTATTGATAATTTTGAGCATTATGGGTAGTGATACTTATGAAAGGCTCAAAGTCACTCGGGACAGTCCGGATCACATTTTATAAACAATCATTTTTTCAATTATGAAATATTAAGAGCATTTCTTGCTTCTATTTAAAATTATTATTATTCAGTTTTAGGTTGTTTAAACTGCTCAATTCTCTTCCAAATTATGAATCAAGTCATAAAAGGAGTCCTCGTCAACATCGATAAAAGACTGACTAGCCGTAAATAGTTGATTTACCTATATGTTATTTTTAATCTGATAACTTAGGAAAAATGAGTTCTAAAATAGATTTTCAAATTTTCCGAACATTTAAATTGTTTTTATGACTCATTTTTGATTTAAAAAAAGGGTCTTTTCGTGTAATATTTTTAGTAATGAAAGTTTAAGTGATAAAACTAATTTTTTTCTGCAACTATTAACAGCTTTTAGGATTGTTTTTTTCTTAATTTATTTTATAGTATCCGAGTAGTTTCGACAACTTTTTTTCCACCTATTAATAAAAAGTTTTAAAAATAATTAGTATATTTATTTCAATATGTGTCTGAATTTCTAAAACTTGCAAAAATTTATTATTATTATGTTTAAATGGCAATTTTTTAGTACTAATTAGGCATTCGTTTGCGTATACACTGAACAATGTGAAAAAAAATCGTCGCCTAAAACAAAACAAAAAAATCCTTTGAGGATTTCCTTTTTTAGAAGGCTAGCAACTGTGTTTTGAACTATTATTTTAAAGTCGAGTGCATATGCTAAGTTAGGGATCAATTTATTTAAAAGATCAAATTCTTACCATTTCCACATTTGATTTTGCGAAAAAACATGCATAAACAAGCATAGTTCCATATAGTTATTAAAGATATAAATTTCGAGAAAATATTTTCCTCATTCTCACTATTTTGAAATTAGAATAGTTTGCTTAAATCTTCCATATTTAATAATTTTTTCTCCATATTAACATTCATTTAAATCTACAGAAGAATATTCAAGCAAAAATAAAATTATGCAACTGAAAATTCCACTATTCAAACATTTTATTAATGCCTAGGAGGCTTCGCCCCCTGCTCGCTGGCTCTCGCCAACCCCCGGAACTGCTTTCGCAGTTAATTTCGGATTGCTTCGCAATCCGATGCGTGCTTTGCTCGCGCATTGGATACGTTCTTAACGTCTAGCTTTTGTAGACTTTTTTGAACACTGAAGCTCCGAAAACTTTAACTGTAGGAAATTCTAAGCCTGTGCATTTCAATATTAATTTGAAATTGCAAGCAGTTCACATATTTTTCTTAATCACACTATTCTAAATTTCAGTTGTTGAGAAAAGTAAATTTTGTAAGTTTTGTTTTAAAGTCTATCCCACCAGAGAGCTAAAACCATGTGTTGTAAAACAATATGAAATAGTGCTGAACGCCGGATGTAAAGCATCGGCTTCGATGAAGATAATTTTGTGAGAATTGTTTTGATAATTCGGTGAGAATTCACCCGATTAGACATATGATATGCTCACTACGTGCTCTTGCGCGCCGAAGCCTATCAATTAAAACGTATTAGCGTTTTATATAATATAGATTAGCCGTATGATGCTCACTACGTGCTCTTGCGCGCTGAAGCCTATCAATTAAAAATGAAAACTGTTGCCAAAGCGAGAAAAGAAATATCATCGGTTTTATTGATACATACGTATTAGCGTTTTATATAATATAGATTCCTCCGCCTTCCTTCACAGTTTTATAGAAATTAATTTAACGTACTGTTTTGTTATACAAGACTGATTTATAGCCTCTAAACTAAAGGCACTCAAAATTTGTGAGATTATCGGAACTGAAAGAAGATGAGAGATGTTTTAAACGTCTTGTATTACCATTCGTCATATAAACTGGTTTTGATCTATTAAATACAGTCCTATTTTAATTTCTTTTACTCTTCGTCGTCACAAAAATTTAAAAATATCTACAAATACTAGTAACTACAGTGAATCCATTTTATGTACACTGTTAGAAATTTCATTCTAAAATTACGATAAAATAATTGGCAGCAGTCTGTCCCTTAACCATAAAATTTACGGTCCAATCAACCGTGAAATTAACGGTAAAGAATTTTTTACATTTAAGGATTTGAAACCGTTTACAACTAGTATGGTGAAAAAGAACCATGAATACTAAACTATACAATTTTTGAAGCATTTACAATTTGCATTTCAAAACTGTGAAAAAGAAATTTAGCTGGACATTGTTATGGTTGAGTTGTGTTTTATCTAATGAACTGCGTTATATAGTTGAATTAGTTTATCTGGTTGCTTCCCATATAGTAAGAGATATGAAATACTAGATCTTTGGTGTTCAGCTTTATGCTTTGTCATTACGTAACCAAAATGCTAAAATGCAACATTCTCATGAAAATGATTCAACATTGAACCATAAATCAAATCAAATTTTCTGTGTGTTAAATGGCTACACATAACTGCCATAAAGCTGACGATTGGTCATGAGATTGACAGATTAGGCATCTCGGCTAATATGTACCCAACTGCAAGGAACCAAGTGATTAACCAAGCTTCATTAGGTGGATCTAGTTGATGCGCTAAAATGCTCATTGTTTCATATTAGGTGAAAGCAATTAATAGACGGTTTCTCTTGTGGTTAACGATATAAATACCATCTTATTCAAGATTATTTATTTGACTGCTTTGTTTAAATACGATAAAGTAACAATGAAATATATTGTTATTTAATGATTTTTTCTGAGAAATTTCGAACAATATACAGACTAAACCATATTGCAAAACTAATAACTAATGACTCTTTTGAAAAAAAATATATTATACAGTACATAAAGCTCAAGATAGTAAAATGTTGAATAGTTCTAAAATATGTAACAATTTAAACTCTGACAGACTGTTTCAGAATGCCTTAACTATTTACGAGAGAATTTTACTGAGTAAAATATTTAAATCATTCTAAAAGAAGAAGTTTCTGAGGAAGTGAAAACTTTCATTTTCGCTTATTTTGTTTTTGTTGAGACATGTTAAGAGACAACTCGAGTTATATCATCAAAATTTAAGCAGAATAGTTAGTTAATAAATAAGGGCAACAACAGTAGCGTTAAAAATTAAAAGACGGTATTGAGACTTTTAGAGTTTAATTAAAAATCTATAGACAAAAGTTATTTTGGGAAGCATTTTAGTTATAAGCATTGAAAATATGATTCTTAAACAGCAATTTGGCTATTACAAATAAGCAGATAGGCACAAATCCTATATAATTATAAAATTTGCTACTTATTTTTTTTCGTTGCAGTTAAACTTATATCTGTCAAGGGTCTATTAAGTTTATTAATTCCTTCAAAGAAGAATAGCTTAGCCTTTTTCAACAAATTCTTATAAGTGATTTCCTAAACTCTTAAAACAATTAATGTAATTCCAAACAATTTCTATTAATAAAATATGAAAATAATGAAATATTTTGCTTTTATTCAAAACATTTAAATACAATTAACAAAGAATGAATGCAGTACACGGAGAGAGAAATTTCTGGCAAATTCGTCACACTATATTGGTTATGACATTGAGTTGAGAATAGAAAAAACAGAATAATAAAAATTGAATTTAAGTAATAAAACCAATTTATACAATATCGAATCCAATCATCAGGTATTTTTCTTTTCAAATAGTAGCGGTTTACCAAGAATTCAGGTTTTCAAAATTAAAGCCTCGTTTTTAATGAACCTCGTTTAGTATTACCTCGTTCAAAGTGAAAATACATTTTTGAAAAGTAAATTTAGCTGAATATTTGAATTTCATTCTCTTGAGTATCACATTAAGTTTTATGATACCGAATCTTATCACAATTACCCAATATGATCACATCTTATAAAACTATATTTTATTGTAAATTTTAGCAAAATCATTAAAAGAGTGCTTTAATAAGAATTACCGAACTCTTTGGTGTTCCCATAGAGCCAGAGGTACGGTAAAGTGTACCATATTCTGGTAGTTTTGAGCATATTTTTTTTCTCAGTTTGGATATAAGGTATTGCTGTATTACTAGGCTTATATATATATATATATATATATATATATATATATATATATATATATATATATATATATATATATATATATATATATATATATATATATATATATATATATATATATATATATATATATATATATATATATATATATATATATATATATATATATATATATATATATATATATATGTATATATATACGTATTATTTTATAACCACTGTTGAACAACCCAACCAATTTAGGTTTACGTCTACTCCAAACTAATCTAGGGTAGGATGTTCAATTATGTTGCCTTGCAATTTTGAGTTCAACCCATTAGACGAGGGAACTCTTGGGTCTAGTATTTCGAGAAATCTGCCTTCGAGGAAGACTTTTTGATGGAACTTCTATCCACTTTACGCCACCACGGGTCATACATACACATTTTATTCCATTTCCGCCGTTGAACAGCCAACACAATCTTGGGCCTACGACTACTAATGTTCAACTCCATACTCTTGTAATTTTGAATCTCATCCAGAAGACAAAGTGACTCCTGAATCAAGTATTGAGAAATATTTGCCTTCGTGGAGTACTTTTTGAAGGAACTAACCCACATTTTCGTTACATGAAGAGGAAAAACACGAAAACCTCCCACGGTTAGCCTGATGACAAGGGTACTTCAACCCATGATAGGTCTACCACTGAGGATATTTTACGTCAGTACTGTGGTTGGTGCGAGAAGGATGCAGAATTCGCATCGCAAGCCATGGCTGTGATTCGAACCCGGTTCGCCTCATTGGAAAGCAAAAGCTCTATCCCCTCAACCACCACGGCTCCATACATACACATTGAAAATAAGTATGCATCGATACAAAAAACTCAAAATAAACGAACAGTTTTCTGAAAACAAAAGGTGTCCTCTCACGCTACGACTATGCATATCAGTAATTGATGTATACCAGTATCTGCAGAATTGACTATACATCCTTCGTTTGCTGCAGATAATTATTAGCAAATATGAGATAATGTGTCAAGGTCGTTTAAACACCTTTTTTCATTTCTGGAATGACTCCGGGTAAATTACTTTGTTTAAAGTATTAGGTCTTTATTCATGCTGCTGGATAAAATAAAAAAATTTCAAAAATCAGTAAATTAAAATACTTATTGCAAATGCAAAAAGGCGGTACAATTCTGTAAATGCATCAGTGATGAATATTGAGAGAGGTATATGACAACCCCTTCATGCAAAAACTTATAGGGTTTAGCAAAAACCCTTGTATCCTTGAAGGATCAAACGGTAAAACCCGTTGGGTTTAATAGAGGTAAATAAAGCGTTAATATATTAGTATTAAATAAAGTAACCTTCAATTACGTGTGCTGTATCAAAGTACTGTTGCCAGTCCAATTTTTTCTTTCCAACGAGCATTTGAAGTCACGATAACATCTTGAAAAATGTGTTTGCAACATGCTTATCACTTAATTATTACCATTTAACACTGTTTTACGAAACTCTGTCAAAAGGGAAAAAAGCCATAGTTTAAGTGCCATACACTTGAAGCAATGGGTTGATATTAAATTTATATATATAATCTTGCCGTGAAGAATTATTTTGGCTTTAGAGCAGACAAATAACTTAAATATTTTAAAAGCTATTAAACTTTTTGCAAAAATCACCAATTTTACGACTTTTTCCACTTAGATGAAAATTGTCAAAATCATTGCCTTTTTCTCAGTTTTTGCAAATTTTTATGAGGTCAGGTAATTTAGCATTGGAGCAATATTTAAATATTAAAATATTAGACTGCAAACTCTTTTCATTTTCATAAAACTGTAGCTTTTCTCCAAATTAACGTTTTGCCCCATTTTCCAAATAAGCGAGGACAGCGCTGGCTTTAGATAAACTAAACTTGACCTAACAGTTATGTTTACTTAACATGAATGTTTACTTACTAACAGTCATGTTGACCTAACAGTCATGTTACTTGCAAACTCAGAGCAGTTATAAAAGTAGCATATAATTTCCAAAATAAGCATCAAGTCGTATGTCGACAAAGCCTTCCAAAAACAGCCTAAATCAAAAGCCAGTGCCATTTTCCCACTACATATATCTTTAAATTCTTTACGGGCTGCGGTTGGTGCAAATTTATGATATTTAATATTGCTAGAAGTTCCAGAAACATCTGCTGACCTAATTGCATAATTATGACTATAAAGAGCTTATTAAATCGAGAATAGGTTCTCATTAAACTCGTAATGGATTTTTCTCATCTTTGAAACATTATGATTGTTAGATTTTGAGCTTTCATTTTTAATGAAGAAGCTCTATCTCTTTTTAAGAATCAAACAAGCGCTTTTTCTGTTGCTCTTTACCTTTTTGGCAAACTCTTAAGAACCCTAAGATTTCATTCAATAAATTTTTTGATGGTTGTACATTGTAAATTAACTGATTGTAGCTTTCTAGTTTTTATAAGGACCCAACTTTGATCTACACGTTTGGTCCCTCATCCTTATGGTCAAGATCTTAAAACTTTTTGATTGTACGATGGAGAAATTTTGCAATTCAGAAACTCCCTAACTTTGAAAGAAACAGTCTGTTTTAGGCCTCTGCATTTGATGGACAATTTTCTAAATTTGTTTCCTTTTTGAAAACAGTAGTAAAAAATGTGTCGAAAAAAATTAGATTACACAATAAATTTTTCATACTCGTTTATACTATTCGAATACGAATCGAATTCGAATACGATTATACGAATTGAAGCAATTCCTAGTGTATTTTTTTCTCTTTTTTGCAAATTTGGTGGTTGATAAAAAATATTTGGTTAGTTGATTTTGAACAATTTCCTATTATCCTAGTTTAATGTATCAACAGCAATTAAACGTCAAATAAAAACAACAACAAAATTCCGGCGAATAAAATAAAGATCGAATTTTGTTACATGAAAAAGTCCTGATTAATCATTATTAATTCCATGGTTTGTTAAAAAATGTTATAAACATTTTTGTGCAAGACATGTATATTTTTTAGCACAATGTATTTAATATCGTTTGATTTTGTTGTAACCTGAATTCAAAATAAGCGATATTATTGTACGTCTTAAGCTTTTTACATGATCTTGGTTAGAACGGTATAACGTGATCCAAATTAAAACCTTTTTAAAGTTTGCAGGAAATTTGCATTGATTTATGGATGATTCAATATTGAATCATTTTCCTGACAGTGTAGCATTTTGGTTACTTAATGACAACGTATAATTACCAATCAAAATTCAGTGTAGAGATTTTTCTGTCTAGAGAAGACTTAATGGGATCAATCTATTACAGTAATTTAAGGTACTAGCTATTTTGTGACGAATAATAATAAAACATTGATCACCTTTTAACAAGCTGAAAATTTGAATTGATTTATGGATGGTTCAATGTTGAATCATTTTCCTGAAAATGTAGCAATTTAGCATATCGGTTACGTAATGACGAAGCATAATTACAAATCAAAAAGCAGTGCAAAAATTATTTTGCCTCAAAAATTTTTAATAGATCTATCTAATACTGTAATTTAAGATACCAATCATTTTGCAAGGTATAATAATGAGACGTTGAGCACCATTTCACATCTTTTAAATATTGTAGAAAATATTCATTGAGTTATGGATTAATAACAGTTCATTGCTAAATCATTTTCCCTAGAGTGCAGAATTCAAGTTATTAAATGACAACAAACAATTACTAACTAAAAATCAGTGTAAATATTTTTTTCTGCTTCAAAAAATCTTAATAAGATGTATGCAATACTGTGTTTAAGGGTGGCAGCAAATTTTCAACGTGTAATAATGAAACGTTAAACTGATTTTCTCAGAGAGTTTATTACGAAACGATAAATATTTATAAATAAAATTTAGTTTTAGAATGCATAGTTAGTTTGCATCACCAAGTAATTTTTTACCAAGCGAAAAATGACAATTTTTAAATACATCACTTTTATTTATGCATTTTGGTACAACTTGTCAATTGTAACTGTCGCCTTTTTTTCTCACTTTCCAAAAAACAATATTTTCGAAAACATGCTAAATATGTAATTATGTGACATATGCAGGAGCATAAAAACGTATGCTAACAATAAAAACAGAAACTGAAGCATCGAAAGAATTCTTTCATCGAGATAAACATTCTTTCTGCTTAGAAATCAGAAAAAATTTTCTTCCCCGATTGATAAAAAAAATCCTTGAATCAAGGTGAAATAAATTGAGCGGATTCATTTTTATCCCGCCTGACAAAATATTTTATCAGATAAATAGTGATAAGGTAGAACTTGCATTGATGATAGAAAAATTTTGTAGATTGCTTGAATAAAAAATCTCTTTTCACTGGTTTAAGTCCTTGAATATTAAAATCATTAAGGAAAAAACTAGGAGTTAAAACCCATCATGTTGGTTCAGGATAAATTTTTTTTAAAGAAAAGTTCTTCTGAATAGTTAAAAAAATTGCTTTGGTAAATTTAGAATTCTTAATCTATATTTTTAATGCTTTCATTTTAGTTAATATTTTCATAAACATGTAACTTTGTGCCGCTTTTTCTGCAATTACTTTAATTGAACAAATAAACAAGCTTTTAACAAAATATTTAAATAACACCTTTTTATAAATAACATAATATAATAACACACAAAATATTTAAATAACACATACTTTTTTCCTATTTTATTGCTAATCTATCTAAACCTATATATACTGTTTTTTTATTCAAATTTTTGTTGTTAGTTTCGTTGCTTTGATTCATTGCGTCGATTGTTATATAGCTTTTACTTTAACAACTTTTTAATCACTTTGAAAACTTTTTATGCTCTTTTTTTTACACAAAAATTGATTTATTTACTGCCTAAAGCGTGGATACTTTTATCTCTTAACGATTATTTAAAAAAATATATATATTTTCTTAAACATTTCAAAACCATTTTGTTGGAGTTTAATTTTTTTGGTGTTAAGTTGGTGTGTGGCATTCTACAAAACACTGGATCAAATTACGATCAAAAGTACCGTCACCGGTGGAGGTACATTTTTCCGTGAAGTAATTTTTATCAGAATGTATTGCGAAATGAAAAATGTTATGTTCCGTAATTTTTACCGGTAAGAGTACCGAAAGCAATGACGATACATTTACGTAAAATAAATTTTTGTCGGAATATATTACAAAATAAAAAATGTTTTAAACAGTAATTTTTATAGTAATTACAGAAAATGCACTGAATCATTCTAATTAAATGAATATCACTGTAAAGTTAACGGTATAATATTTTACTGTAAAAATGGACCTAACGGTAAAATGGATTTTATGGCTGAAGCACTCAAATTGCCGGTATTTTAAACAGCAATTTGATCTGGAATTTTTTAGTGTGATATAGACACCAAGAAAAAAAATTATGATCAAAACTACCAGAATATACTAAAATTCACCGTGTTTCTTACTTTATGAAAACATCGAAAAGCTAAGTAATTTGTACAAAACACTGTGGTATTGACTTTGATAAAATTAAAAATAATATGTTTTATATGTGATGTCATTACTAGAAATGTCATTATCATTCAGTATCATAAAATACTTTAATTAAATGTGTTAACTTTAAGCCAAGAAAGGTGAATTGTGCGGAGCATGTTTTTCGAAGTGAAATGACATGTAACAAAAATAAAAATTCAAGAATTTTTACTAATCCCTGTAATGAAATTACATTTTGAAATAGATGTCATCCCCGTGATCAGTGATCCGTATTCGTCTAAAAATAATGCATTATTGTATTTCTTCTGCTGTCTGATCCATAATTTTGACAAATATCATATCGTATCATATCGATTCAATAATTTTGATTTCAGGTTCTTAATATAATGAACTTTACAGATTTATAAACAGAAACCCTAATAAATTTTGTATGCCACAGTAATCACAGTTATTATACTTTAAGTAGTAACTTCATTTCAATTTTTGGTAGTTTCTTTTAATCAATGTTAAGGGCATGATTATGACTTTAAAGACAAACTGTCATCACAATATCAGTTGAAAAGGTAAGAATGAATCAAACATATAAAATTGCTGATGGAATCCCGGGAACTACAATTGTATGATAGTGTCCAATATATTAGTTGACAGCACCTCAATGAAATGCCTGCAATCACAAAATAGAACAATACAGGGTGGTCCTAAAATATATGTCAAAAATGTAAAGGTAGGTAGAGGGGACTTAAATATGCATATTTCGTATAGGATTGTGTGTGCGGTAATGCCGCCTTGAGCCGGTAGGGCGCTGATGACTGCGGCGTATAAAAGCGCTTGCTAGCTGGATTCCCGAACGGATCTCAAACAGCATGCATCGTATCACCAATGTGGAGCTTGCCGACGTGCATTTCATGTATGGGGCTGCACAAGGAAACGAATTAGCTGCTCAGAGGATGCACAGGGAGCGTCAGAAATCACCTGGACGCTGTCTACAGCCAGTATTGGATAGGACGGGGTGGTCCAGTTCTATGGCCACCGCGTTCTCCTGATTTAACCTCCTTGGATTTTTTCTTTTGGGGTTATATGGAAAGCCTGGTGTACGAGAATCCCATCAAGAAAATCTTGTTGTCCACTTTTCTGTTGCTGCTTCAGATGTGCTCGACATGCCTAACTTCTTTTCTAATGTACGCCGATCCATGCGTCGCCGCTCTGAATCTTGTATCGATGTTGGTGGCTGCTCCTTCGAGCCCCTCTTGTAAACTGTTGATAAATTTTTATTTTCTTTTTTATTACTTGTCTTTTCAGCTTCCTCTAATTAGCACTGCTTTACAAGCTAGTGCTTCAATGTGCCATTACCGCACACACATTCATATCCGAAATATGCTCATTTATGCCCCCTCTACCAACCTTTACATTTTTGACATATATTTTAGGACCACTCTGTATATCGAGTATAATCTAATCACTTAATGTCTTCAGGAACAAGAAAAATCAAATAAAAAAGTATCACCTTCCAAAAAAAAATTTCCAAAATGTGTTTGTTATTCACTCTTAGGCTTCAGTATGAATAATAATAATAAAATTCGTAATATGAATATAATAAAAAAATAATGAGATTAAGGATTTATAATCTTAAATCATAAAAATATAGTTATTTTGTGTTTTTATGAGATTAAATTCCGTTATGTGATTAATTCTGGAAATTCCGTTAAATTCTGTCAAGAGAGTGATTATTTTGTTACGAAAATATTTTATATTTTAATAATAAAAATAATAAATTAAATAGTTTTGTTATGGATGCTTTGGCCTTCTCTCTCGACAAAAAATTAAAATCAGATCTTAAAATGGAGATACTTAAAAATATTAAGTGTTTAATAAGAACGATTGCTAATTGCTAGAATAATGGATTAGTTGATTTAAGTCTAACAAGTCAAACAGCATAAATTTTAATTTAAAAAAAAGATTTTTAATTAAATATTCCAAAGGGATCATTCAGAAATTTTCTCACCACAAAGTAAACATTAAAATTACAAGATAATAACAATTACTTCACTCAACATAGGACAGTATAACATTATATGAATATGTTAGAAAGTGTGCATATTACATGTTCTCGGGAAAATGAAAAATAAAAAATCGGAAAAACATAAATAAATTTGCTTCCATGCTAGTTCGTAAATTATTGCGAGAATGTAAATTCATTTCTTCAGTATAATAAATGGGAAAAAGATAAAAATGGACTTTATAAACAGCAAACTATATTATAAAAAGAAGACTTTACCTTTAATCAATGAACATAATTTTTATACATCATTAATTGCGACTCTAAATAATTGCAGAAATATCGCCTTTGAAATAAAACCTCAAAATCTTTCTACGAAAAAAATGTAGTACAAAAGATGTGCCTTCATCCAATTACAGAACATAATTGGAGTCCAGGGAGAAAGAGTTCGTATATTTTATTGAGAAGGAAGAAATATAACTATAGTAAATTAAAATTACTGTCTTCATTAAGAAAATAGGCTTTTCGGTCGGGGTTTACGAACCCTAACGCTTTACTTGATTTTAACGGATATTAGATATTTTTTTCTTTATTTGTTAACGAGAATAATTGAGTTCAAAGAAGCATTTGAATATCAACTTTCTTGACTATTTTCTTGCTAATTACAGGTACTAATTGGATTGCCATTAGAACTTCATTAAAATTAATTTGAAAGACAATTTATTTTGTAGAGACAAGTCTGTAAGAGAAAATTTAATCCATCGATGAGTAATTATTTTAGTTTTAATATTATGCAAATTTTTCTTTCAAGCTTTAATAATATTTAAAGTTTATAAAGAATCTCTCGTTCATCATAATTTAGAGTAAATTATGATTAAATTCGCTGATATGCATCTCATTAAACCATTTTAATAGCTTTTTTTATTTCAATTGAAGTATGTTCTTAAAATTTTCTGATTGGGTGTTTTACAAACGATATTAAAATTGTTATTTAATCACATATTTCTATGAAATATCTAATCTACTTATCTAATCTACTTTTTGACTTAATCTTAACGAGGTAAATAGTTTTACATAAATTTATAATTCTGATCACTTACTATTCTTGACATTAAGTTTATGTTTTATTATTTTTTTTCTCCAAAATTCCCTTCAGCCAAGCTTCAGTTCTAAAACTACATTCAAGTTGTTCTCATTGGTATTTTTCAAATAAATTTAGATATCAACTAAATGTGTTTTCTCCTTTATTTGAATGTAAGATTATTAAGTTTTAATTTCCTATGGCATTAATTAATTAAACATGTTTTAGAGTACTTGAAGAGGTTTTAAAAGCGTAATTATTTACTGCATAAAATTTTTAACACAAATGCTAAAAGTTATATAAAATGTACAGTTTATAACAGTAAAACAGTATAAAGTTTTAGGCATTTTACAATGTCACATTTTTGAAACAAATTGTTTCCACAATTGAAAGCCATTCTATTCTCTCATTGAAGAAACATTACATTCTTAATCTTAAAAATTTCTGCATTTTTTTTCGTACTTTCTCACTGTTTATATTTTCATTTCAAAATTATTAATAAAAATGGCTGGCAGCAGTCTGTCCATCCAATTAAACGTAATTCTTAGTGTAAAGAAAATCTTTTACCTTCATGGGTTTGAAACCATTTACAACTAGCATGGTTTCAAAACCACGAAAAAGAAACTTAACTGGGCATTGGAGATAGTTTAGAATCTTTACGGTGCTGCCATCTATTAGCGAATAAGAATATGGTATTCCAATAGCCCAGGGTCTCAAATTGGTGAGTTCAGAACATTGGAAACTCTCCAAATGTTTAAGGAAAAGGGGGATATATTTTGGTATAATCGCTGATACTTCTGTCTATCATGCGGTTCACAGATTAACCTTTTCGGCTGTAAAATGAACCTATCTGCAAAAAAACTAAGTGACTTCATAAGGTGGGACTAGTTGGTGCAAAAACATTCTGGTTGTTCAAACCACATTAGGTAAAAGCAGCCAATAAACGGTTTTTCGCACAGTTAACAGTTTCACATCTCATTAATGATTATTTGAATGTTTTGTTTGAATATGGTGAAATAATAATTAAATAATTTGCTATTTATTTGTTTTTTTCTAGCAATTTCTAATAGTGCTTTCTAGAGAGTGTTTCATTTTTTTTAATTGCGAATTAACTCCTTCAAAATGAGTTTCTAATTGCAATGTTATTCTTAATAGTGAAATATATTAATCAATAATTCCTCAAAAACATCCTTAATTTTTTTTAAAATAATCATTGATCTTTTTTGTTTATTTGATAAGAGAATAATGTTTAAACTTGAAACAAGATATATTTTATCACTTTGAAAAAATTTATTATCTTCCTTCAAACAGTAAAATGCATTTCCTCTTTTTATCAAGTTTTCTCAATCGATGAACTAAGTACTTTTATTAACTTACAATTCCCATTATAGCATTCCAAGTTCTATCTTTTCTTTGTCTGTTTATTTCAGTATTTTCACCAGGTCCTGTGCAGTTAAATAATTACAATGAAATCTACAGTAATAAAAGAGAAAAAAAGACAAAGTTGATATAAGATATAATGAAACATGCTTACACTAGCATCATAACATTGCAATAATATGCGTTATTTACATAATTATAGTTATTAATAATTTTGCTTAATTTTAAGAAATTTAATGCTTCAAAAAAGAAGTTGTAATAAAGAAACCGTTATTAAAATGATTATGTATTTTTTTAATTATCAACTCTTTGTTTAGATTTCTTTTCAAATAAAAACAATAAAATTAAGATTTCATAAACAAAATTAAGGTCTTATAAGCAAAATTAAGGTTTTATAAACAAAAACATCATAACACACAAGTGAGTTAGACATTTTTTATGAATTAGGTATTTTTTTAGGTTTTTATAATTATTTTAAAAATGGCTGTATCTTATTTACGATGAGGATATATTAATGGCGTTTGCGAATACACAAAATAAAATATATATCAACTATAAATTTCCTCCTCATTTCATATCTTAAGACTTCATTCGCTTCAAAATCATACAAATCAAATCAAAATTTAAAATCCACATGCTTCACCCACTCAGAAATAGCACCCATTTTCAAAACTTGAATTTTTGAGCTCTTGAAGCTTCCAGTTTCAATGTTTTTGAAGGAAATTAACTTTTTAAAAGCAAAACCTTTTGTTTGCAGTTATTATTATTTGGTTGCAGGAATTATTTACTTAATTTTTTTTCCTTATTTTTGCATAGCAAAATTTCTTAAAAAACATAAAATGCTTTTTTTGCATAACTAACAACTGCTTATTGACACAAATTTAAACTTATCATTTAAAAGTAATTTCCTCATCAATAATTCCTCTATAAACATCATTTTCACGTAAAATTTTAACTGGCAAAACAAATATAACACGCATAGCAATATGCAAACAAAATAAATTAATATTTATATGCAGCCCGGGCAACAAATATTGACTTTAATTTAATGAAAAAAAAGAGAAAATCATGGTTAATAATATTTTTTTCTTGGTCACGTTCTTAAGGGATGCTTTTGTGCTCGTAAAAACTCCGTTCATAAATCGGTGGTCAAAGAATATTTTTTTCTAAAACCTCTTTCCAAATTATCTACTCTTACGATGTTGTTGATCGTTTCCCCTGATATGGAATCCACACCAAAGAAACAGGCTCACATAGTTGCAATAATGATCATCTGTCGTACTCATCTAAAGGTTATGATCTCACATAAAACTATATGAAAGAATAAGAGCAGGGTAATAGTGGTAGAAAACACCATAAAACAAGTCCAAACATGATTAATTTTAAATTAAAGTTTCTTTAGGAGTAACATTTTTTTTTATTGTTAGGATATTGGTTTTTCTCATACGCACTAATGGAAATAAAATAAATTAAAAGTTTTTGATATATATATATAAAATTTTAGGATTGTCACTCATATCTTTGAAATATTTATGCAGATATTCAATATTTAAAAATCCTATTTGTATCAGAAAGTTTAAAAAAATAAAATTTTCTTGAAATATTCCTTTTTTTTAATTCATAATATTGCGACTAAATAAAATTTAATAATTTTTTTGTCTGGATGTTTTATTCATTTTATCAACGGCGATAAACTTCAGATCCTTTCACGTGTGCAGTTATCCTATTTTTTTTAAATCTTTAGCAATATATTGTTCACCTACAACGTGAATTATTCGATGTGTGCTCTTACTTTAGCTACTCGTGATTTCTCATCTTATGATACGTGAAGATGTCTGCATCCGTCGTTTTGTTTCTTTCCTCCAACCATCATTTTTGTTGCAACGAAAATAGCTTTCTTTAATCGGGAAATAGCTTATCACTTTCTAGTTGAGTTAGACATATTGTTTTAGTTTAACGCAATGTTATCTGTCTCGGTTTTTCCTCATTAGACCGACTAACTAACCATTGAGGCAAGTGAGATTCCACGCAGGAAGGACCATTACACTTCTGTAATGATTTCAGCTCTGATCATGACTATGGCAGCTGACTTAAAATGATCGCTCTCTTAAATGCACGGTGCATACAATGTTGTCAAAACCTTTTGTGTTTCTATCCTACTTCCTGTTTCCTGCTGGACTATTCATGGTTTTTATAACCGTCGTTGAACAGTCGTCCCAATTTTTGGGTTTACGTCTACCTATGTTCAATTCCGTAGCCTTGTAGTTTTTAACCCAATCCAGAATACTATGGAACTACTGCATCAAGCATTGGGGGAATTTGCCTTCGTAGAGGACTTTTTAAGGAATTTAATCCGCATTTATGTTACAGGGAGATGAAAACAACGGAAATCTCCCACTATTAGTCGAACGGGAAGGGGACTCCAACCCATGATCCGACTACCACTGAGAACCCAGGTATCACTGGAATTCGAACCGGGTTCACCTCGTTGTAAGGCGAACTCTCTATCCCCTGAGCCACCACTACTCCTTAATCAGACAACTGTAATTGCCAATGTTTCTTAGAAAGACGTTTTCCTTAACGCGCCATGTTGACGTCGAAAAAGGCGGTATGTTAGGACCTATCCTTTGAGCTAAAGTATTAGCAGAAGCATTGAGAAACAATACGAATTAAGAGGAGACTATAATATTATTTCATTATTATGAACAAATATTACTTATTATTATAAAAAAAAATTGAAATAAATAATAAACTATAATAATCTAAAATAACTAAGCGCATACATAAATCCATAAGTCATTCATATTAAATTATTTCTCTTTACAAATTTGAAAGAAAAATATAGGTTTCTTTTCAAATTACGAAGACTAGTTTAATGAAATATATTGATAATATGGCTGATAAAATAGAGGTTTATTTACATGAAGTGCACTTCTTGTGGTATTTAATTAACACAGACTTTTCATAAGCTTTTTAATACAGACTTTTCATAAGCTTTTTAATTTCATAAAATTGAAATTATTTTGATTTCAGTCTTTTCGAATAGATGTTAATATTCAGTCTGTGCTGTATTTATGTTTCATCAACGAACGATACGAAACACTATTATACGAATTATAAATTCTATCAATAAAATTTCATTAACAATAAATATTTTGTTTAAATTGCACAATTATAAAATTCAATGATCTAATATACAAGTTTATTTTAATTACAAATACCATTTTTTCTTGTTAAATTTAATAGTACAGGCCCCAAAAAGGAAAAACGGATCTAATAAATAACTTCTTATCTAATGATCGGATCTTCATGCTCTTGGACTCATTCTTAATGTGTCTGTGATCTTAAATATGTTAAGTATTTAGTGCTGACGACATTTTAAGTTGCGAAATCAGACCAAAAAACGTATTTTCTCTGAATTAACACATTTCTTTCCGACGGATTCGGATTTCTTATCCCAAAATTTGGGAGATAGTCGCAATCTGGGAAATATTGTCCTAAAAGTTTGGTCAAGAGAGCTGTCCAAAGCTTGAACCCCTTACTGTTAATTTTACTTTTTGCATTTCTATGCAATTATTCATCGTTAATTTTTGAAAACTTTTAAAAACAAATTTCGTAAAATTACGAAATTTGTTTACCTAAAGAAGTTTTATTCAAAAAATAAATTCTACTAATTTTGTTATATATTTCCCTTATTATTTTATTTTGTAATAATAAAAAATTGCATTGCAAGGTTTATAATTTTTTACATCATTTTGAATAATGTAATTTTAAACACAAAATAAAACTTTTGAGAAAAATCGGTAGAATAGTACCTGAGAAATCGAACATAAAAAATACACTTTTTTTAAAATTCGGTTTGCCAGGAACTATTCGACTGACTTTGAGCAAATTTTTAATCTTGTTATGTAAAGTTACATTTTTAAAAAATGATGTGAAAAATTGTGTACCTCATATTTCAAAACGCTTTTGATCATTATTAAATAAAATAACTAAAAATATAAAAAAATTTCAAAAATTTATATTTTGCATGGAACTATTTTTGGGTAAATGATTATATAATTGTGTGCAAGAAATTTTCAACTGCGCAAAGAGTAAAATTAACATTGTCCAAGCATTGGACCGCTCCCCTAACCAAGCTATAAAAACCATATTTCGCAGAGTGTGGTGAGAAATTCGAATCCGTCGAAAAAAATATAAATGTATTCAGAGAAAATGCATTTTTGGGTCTGATTTCATGACTTAAAATATCTTGTGCACCAATTAATTAGCATATTTGAGATAACTCACTCGAACCATTCGAAATTGAGTCCTAGTACGTGAAAATCCGATCATTAGATCAAATGTTTTACAGGGTGATCTATTTTTTTTATTTTGCGCACTGTACAGCACTTTTTAGCATATTTTGCTCCTGTAACGCCCAACTTGATTGCACGTCAAAATCAAAGCAAAACAAATTCGGACGCCAACTGCCGCCCAAGCTTGACGTCTAATGACGTGTGCTGACGACTCCGCAAAAAGGCCAATCAGGATCTTTCAATGGGAGAGTAGGTCATTACCGTTGATAAGATAAAAATCGCATTTAGTTTGCTTTAGAAACAATTTGTATTTCAGGAAAACTTTTTGCAAAAATTTAAATTGAAAATACGTCGTGTAAAAAAGTAGGCGATTAAAAAACCACCGATTATCGCTGAGCACAGTCACTGATGACGTTCATACGCTATTTTTCAACACAAGCTCATAATATTTGTAAAACATTTATCAGCAAAATAATGGGAAAACTATGAAGCACATTCATGTAAGAAACATTTACGAAATATAAAAATATGCATAATATTATATGATAAATTTAGGTGGAATGAAGAGTCTGCCCTATTTTAAACGAAATAAAAAAGTCCCCTCCCCCAGAATATTCAAAAAATTCAAATGATTTAAATTACTCTAAAGGCATATAAAGTATCACAATATCTCAATAGTTCATTTATGTCAGTAATTAATCATTTTCAAGTAGTTTTGATTTTTATTCGAAGCTAGATGGCTCAGTTCATGCTTTGTTTCTCTTTAAACCCCACGACTGCTTCGAATTTTTCTTATTTCTTCAAAATAAAAATAAAAATTATTTTTGCATTAAAAGGAAAAATCATTTAATTTAAATATCACAAATATTTTTAGTAGACAAAAATTTTTACTCAAAACCATGTTTATTAGAATTAGAAATTAATGCATTAAAATTGTTTTTTAATTGCATCAAAATTGGAAAATTATTCAATTTAGTTATCAAAAAAATAATTGACGAGCATAAGTTTTGTTCCACATTCCCTGATTAGAATGTGATTAAAATTAACTTCCTACGCTTTTATCATTGCAAATTTATCCACTAACTTCTTTAATTCTCATTTAAATTTTGTTCTTCAAAAAAACTTGGTTGAATAGGCAATTTTATTTATAGTTATGTTAATTGGAAACCAGTTGTTAAACTGTAATTAAATGTGTATATTATAAAAAGGACGTAACATGTTACTATACAAATTATTACTCAACAATACTATAATACTTGAAATTTTGAAATACTGTAAAAACATCATTTTTAATTTTGAAGAACATCAACCTTTAATTTTGAAGAATAGGAAAGATCCAAAATGTAAAATTATAAAAAGAGTAATATTTATACGAAATTATTAATACATATAATATCTGAATATCTTTAAGGAATGAAATAAATAATATTTAAATAACGTTCCAACGTTTATAAGATATAATATTTAACGCAATCCTACCAAAAAAATACTTTTATACATATAGTTAGAAATGTGGATTGCAAATATATTTGCAAACAATATACCATTTTAAAAAACAAAACGCAATAAATTATAATAAAAAACCTTTTAAGAATAGTAAAATACTGTCATAAAAATTTCATAAGTAAGTGCAGTTTAAAAAATTTACTTTAAGCTGTTACAAAATTTTTTGAAAAATGTTCTGTATTTCCTTCGAAAAGTTTTTACTCAAATGATTAAATTCTAAATATACTTTGAAAGGGTATCAGACACAACCATGTACTACTGATATTGCATAATAAATTTCGAAGTGTTGTCAAGTTTACTTGAAATTTATTTGAAATATTACTATTTTGTAGGAATTCTACTTATTAAAAGTAACTATTAAAGACCTATTACTCAATTACTCGATTAATTTAACCTCAAATTTATAGAATACAGAGTATTGCATAAATATTTTCTGGCAATGTTAAACATGCTTGTTGCAAGCAGTTTATTGCATAATTCACAATTTAAATAAGTTTGTAAATGCAATGTAATATCAGTCGTTTTAACATATTTAATAATGTTTTGAATAATAAGCAACTTTTCCTTGAATTAACTTGTTTAACTTTTACATGCCACTTAACTTTAAGCTCATTATCCCCTCATTTTGGAAACAGTGCTTAGCCATTATTAGACTTTGATATCTCTCACAATTTTAATCCTTAACATTGTTTTCAAGGTCTAGAAACTAGAATATAAATGAGGGGATTATCTCTTAAATTTAAACAGATATATATTTTCTAATACATAATGCTTTAATAACAAATTGTGTGTATTCTTAACGGATGCATTTATTTTTATTGTTGTATATGTTCTTTTTACATTGTATATTATTTTTTTTGTTTTTCATCTATATTATCTATTCAAAAGTCTTAAAAAATACAATTAATTATTACTTTGAAAGTAAATTCCCATTATAATCATTACATTTTTTACAATAAAATTAAATTCAGCAGTATTATTATAAAGTTATTACAAAATCTTTATTCGTAAAATTATTAATTTTTATCAATTTATATTTATGTTTCAAAATTTGAACAATTAATTTTATCAAAATGCTAAATAATCAAAAAACTAAATTTTTTAGCACCAAAAATACCCTACCAATTTAAGGTCGATTTTTATTTAAAAAATTCTAAATAACTGTTGTAAGTATTACTAAAAAAGGCGCGTTTCGTCTCATGAAATCTAAGCGCGACTAAGCTTCATTAAAACTTTTTTGGAGAGTCTTGGTGGCTCAGGAGATAGAGCACTCACCTCCCAATGAGGTAAACCGGGTTCAAATCCCAGCGACTACTGGTCGATGCGAATTTAAACTTGGATCGCACTGACCATGGTGCTGACTTAAACTATCCTCAGTGGTAAGCGAATCATGGGTTAAAGTCCCCTTGTCACCAGATTAACCTTGGGATGTTTTCGTGGTTTTCCTCTCTATGTAACATAAATGCTGGTCAGTCCCCTTAAAAAGTACTCCACTAAAGCAAAATTCTCCCAATACTTGATCCAACAGTTCCCTTGTCTTCCGGATAGGGCTCAAAATTACAAGGCTACGGAATTGAACATCGGTGGTCGTAAACTCAGAATCGGGATGGCAGTAAAACGATTGTCATAAATAAATTTAAAAAAACTTCTTTAGGCCGTTATTTAATGCTATTTTGCTATCTTATCACATTGCTATATTATAAATTTTTTTTAGTGAATAATGTGTTATTTTTTAACCGTTACTCTGTTCGTAACTAATAAAACCTTTTATATTACATCTTGTTAATCAATATTATACTTTTAACTAATTGCACAAATCATCAATATGATTATTCATATTGATATAAAGGCCGCGATATTTAGAAAATGGAAATTGTGTGTAATCTTATTTCTAAACTTAATCTACACTGCAGTATTTGGGCTCATAAAAAATTGGGAAACTCGAGAATTGTTAAATTATTATTTTTTTTATCTAGGGTAAAAAGTCTCACAAAATTGGTGTTCTTTCATTAATGGAATTATTTTAATTTATGGTTATAGATATTCTAAAAACAATTTTAAGAAAAATCAAACTTATAAAAAACATTTATTGCGCATTAAATATTTATAATAACAGTTCTCACCTGAATTTACAAACTTTAAGTTTGAAGAATAAATTCGAATTTAAAATTAAAAATCACGTCACGTTGCGATGTAGACTGTAGATTACATTACATTATATAACTGTATTATATTACTGTATATTATATTATATTGTATTGTATTTTATTACACTGAATTATAATTTGTTGTATTGTATTGTATTATACTGAATTATAATGTATTGTATTGTAAGTTATTGCTGTTTATTATATTAAATTAAATCCGAATGTCAATGATTTATACCTTGACTCGACCGTTCATTATTCTGGCAGAATTAGGCAATTAAAACCCTGAGTAAGTGTACTATCATAAAGAATATTTCATTTCGTTATGATAGTACACTTCGTTATGATAGTTCGTTATGATAGTATAATAGTAAATTTATCTGTAAGTCTTAGAAATTACAGATAAAAGTTATTACATGCTTTCTTCAAAGTTTGTAGCACAGAAGCAAATTTTACAATAAGTCATTAGTACAAACTCATCAATACAAAATGTCATGAGTACAAAAACAAACTTTGTCATCAGTACAAACATATCACTAAAACTATTTAACCGCATACATTAACTAAAAATCTGAAAAAATCAAAAAAAAATTTTTTTTGAAACATAATAGTTATTTTATTTTACATTGTGTGTTTTAATTCAAAAATGATCACGAGAAATAAATATTCCATACGAAAGTAAATTTTTTCTTGAGTTTCAACAATTAGTTAAATGGCTTTGAAGATAATAAATACAATTTAGTAACAAAAAATGAATTTCTAGAAAATTAAATCGAAAATTAATCTTTTATATTAAATTGCGTTAAACGCCTTTAACAACATTTAAAATAACAGCTTTCTTATATGTGTCTTATATTACTGCTAAACAAAAGGCTGAGAATGAAAAAGGTAAAATTTCAATATTCTATAAAATAAAACAGGAAATACACTTGTACAAGCAATTAACAAAAAAAAGTTTAACATGAATCGATTGAATGAAACAAACAATTATAAAAACTACACTTGAGTAAAATTAACTTCCCTACTTTCCAAAAAAAATGGATTAAAATAATTACATCCTTCTCTTGGGGGCAAATCATGAATGTAAATTAATTTGCCAAACCCCGTAACATCTTTCTTTGCTGGTAGATGCTAGTTATTATTTCAAGGAATAAAATCTAAATTTTCCAATTATTTTTATACAAAAAATGCTAACTAAGCTTTTGAAAACGGCTTTTATAATTTCTGAAATGAAAAAAAGTTTGATTTTATATAATAAATAAAAATTACTCGAATCATAATGCATCGGAAATTTCTAGAAAATGATATAAATTCGTTTATTATTTTAAGAACTTAGGCAGTGCCGCTAGTGATAATCGTTACCGGAAAACTTTATGAGCTGTTTTGAGGAAAAAAACGGAAATAATTTCTTCGAATTCCTTTTTCTCCCGAAAATTGAAAGGTCTTTTGATAGTTTTAATTAGGTTCGCTTAAGGGTATGTTCCTAATAGCATTTGTTTAATAATGTGAAATTTTCGCATTTCGCTTTTCAAAGTTTATGAACATACCCTATTAGAATGGATAATGGAAAATCAAATTAAAAATTATTTGTAAAGTGTAACGTAGAATTAAAGAATTATTCTGCACGCATTTGCTTTGATTGTTTTTCTTAGCCAAAAAAAAGCAATTATATAGATATTGGACGATGCTTTTAGAAATGAACAGATTTTAAAGATGCTAAATGTTAATTAAATTTTCAGAAAGAAACGCATTAAAATATTTTTTACATAAAAATACAATGTTAAACTTTGTAGACCTTCCCAGATAGTACAGATTGACACAGTGATATCATAAAAACGATAAAAACGGTCAGAACAGCCATAGTCACATGTGACTGTTTCAAACTGTTCCTCAGAGGTCATAATGAGACTTTGAATTTACTGAATCTTGCGATGTCCATGAAAGTCCCCCTGACTCTAGATTGTGACTTTTGTGAGTTGGTAATTACACCTTTACTTTACTGGACTTAAAGTCACTGAGAAATTTTGTTGCAACTTTCATTCCTTGAAAATTACATGTGAACCATTTAACGATTAGTCTCACTAAAGTCGCAGGAGTATATTTTGTGACTTTATTCGGTCTGCTTTCATACTTACTCTTTAGAGAGTTTGTTTCATTGTAATGACGAGTATACTTTTTTTGTGACTGATCTCGCTAGAGATCATCCAGTCTTCTTGAAATCTTAGCAACTTTTTACGTCTAAAAAATAAATTTGTGAATCAAAATCATGTCTTAAATGGCCGTAAAATTACACTCACATGTGTGATATTTTTAAATGTTTCTGAAGGCCTCTCAATATGATTTTGAAAAAAAAAAACTTTTGTTTCCGCAAGTGTTTATGTTATAGAAATTTTTTTTTCGTAGAATATAGCTTTGTTCTCTAACTACCCACAGTGTCACAAAAAATATTTTAAATGAAAATATACTCCTTGTTCAAATTACTGAACAGTTTTTAAACCTATAATTATAATTTTTATTTAAAGACAGACATTGGATGACTCTTTCATCTGTTTTTAAAAAAGATGTACTGTGAGCCAAAGAAAAAACGAACTACACTGTAATATAATAATAGCCCTAGTAATAGCCCTTAAATATACGACATTTTTAAAATTCGATTCCTCAGAAACTATTCAACCGATTTTGTTCTAATTTTATATTTTGCATATAAAGTTAAATACTTTAAAAATAATAGAGAAAATAGTAAACTTTACGATTTAAAAGTTTTTCATCTAGTATTAAAAAAGTGATAACTATTTACTGAAATTTATTTTTTGCGTGTATCTTATTTATCTTTGGGTAAACAATTTTATGTTTGTGGGAAAAACTTTTCAAGTTGCTTAAAAAAATTCTCAAGATACGGTGAAATACGCAAAAAGTAAAATTTACAATAAGTATTCTAAACTTTGGGCAGCTCTCCTGACCGAACTATGGGGACCATATTTCCAAGATTGCGGTAACCCCCTACATTTTGGGGATCAAAAATCGGAATGGATCGAAAAAAATATATGTTTATTCAGATAAAGAAAGTTTTTGTGTCGTATTCTGTTACTTAAAAAGCCGCCTGTACTAGTTAATTAGCATATCACTCTCGCGATTCTTAAATATTGAGTCCTAGAACGTGAAGATCCGTTTGTTAGATCAACAGTTATTCTGGGTGATCCTTTTTTACTTGACCCACTATACATGCTTACATTTTCTTCAAGTTTCATGTTAGGAATTTCGAATTTTACACAATTTTTCTTATCCGCGAACAGTCTTGATAAAATTTATTTTATTCGAAATTGTTATTACAAAGGTAAAAAAATTGGATCAAAGTGAGCAATTCCATAAACTGATCACTTTTGAAACAGTTTTGTGATCTTTTAATTTTGAATAAAATTCTTTTTTTTTTCTATTTTGCTTACGTTTGGACTTATACTGATATTGTTTGCTCTTGAAACATTTATTTTCAGAAAAAAATAAGACAAATACTCGATAGAATATGAAGCGCTTTGCATTGAAGTATATATTGTGTTCAGACACTTTTAGGTTTCTTCAATAATCTGTAATTTAGGAAACCTAAATTCAAATAATTATTTGTGTAAAATTTTAAATTTAATTTCACAGCTTATGAAAAGGCAAACGGATAAATTTTCAATACGATAGGTAAAAATTATAAAAAGAATAAACCTATAATTGATATTTCCTAAAGAAAAGCAAATGATTGTGAAGCAAAAGCTTAAACCACAGTGCTCGCCTTTACAGCAATCATCGGCACATTTTTTTCAAGGTGTGGCTCAAGCTCAGATATTTCATACTTTCATGCAATCGTTTAAGATCGAACCTATACTCGTCGGTAAAAGATATATTACAAAATTAAAATTCTTCGATTTGTGTTGAGCATGTTAAAAACGTTTGTCTATAAAAATGACAAATATGTCACAAAAAATTGAATATTTTTAAAGAGTGATTACTTTTGAAGAATGTTATGTTTGAACTCAGAGAAAATATTATCTTGTTAGATTTGGTTAAAAGATATTGCATTTTTTTTCTTCAGAGAAGTATTGTGCTTTCCAAGTTTGTGGTTTTCAAAAAGTGATTTCTCAACTTCACAGGTTCCATTTTATTCTGAATTAAAAATTTGTTTATGGTGCTACATAAAAGTATTTGAGAGGGTCTCTAAAGGAAAACAAAATAGTGCTACTGATTCTGTTTTCCCACAGTTTTCCCACAGATAAAAGCTCATTTATTAGAGAATAAGTTAGTATTTGTTGTTTAAGGCTAAATAGAATAAGTTAGTGTTTTAAGATTGACAAATAAAGATTTCGAGTTCACTTTCATTGTTTACTATTAATATTTTCTTAAGATTTGATTTCATTGTTAAAAGGAAACTGATAAAATGACGGTTCTATTTCATTGCTAAAAAACTATTTCGTTTTCCAATATTTATCGGGTGTTTAATTCAATTTGCTAAGTCAATGTTATTTCATTCTTTAGGTTCCTCTTCATTTTTATAATAATGCAAGTTAATTAAAAGTTATATTTAATTAAACCAACTAAAACTCCAACTAACACTCATAAAATTGTCAGTATGAACAAAAAAAAGCATTTTATGCGTTTTCTGATAAAATATTTCTAGATTTAAAGTCTGTATTTTTTTTCAAAAAAATAAAAAACTAATGAAATTTGCTCGCACTATGTATTATTATCTGAGCTTTTTTAATAAGTACTGTAGGAATACATCAACAGTATAAATACATTAAATGAAGTTTGAAATTGAATCACGAATAAGTGGCCAAATATTCTGTATTCGACCAAAATACTGTCCCCTTGATAACACCGTTACCAGATTGCCACAAAAATTTAACAGTCATGGGAACTCTTTTGTGAAATCACATGCGACAGTTTTTTTTGCGATGTCGATGAGTAGGTCTGAAAAAATTACTATGTCCATTTTATCACATTTTGAGGTCATCCAGACAGCATCGTGAGACCACAATGAGACATATAGTTGTCGCAGTGATGTTACCATGTTATATGCCACGTCGATGTGAGATATTCATGTCTCAACAGAAACATGGCGTAACAAAACTGCGACATATATCTATCTCTGAACAGGGTCATGATGGGACTGAATTGAGACGTTAATATGTCACATATTCGTCACTCGGTAACGTCACTGTGACATTTAAATGTCTCATTGTGATCTCACGTTGACGTTAGACTGGCACCTACGAGTCATATGTGAGTTGGGCAGCACATAATCTATATTTATGCGATGCACTCCAAGTTTAAATTAGTTACGTTTTTCAGCCAAAGCATTGAAATGACAAATGTCACGTGTGACTTCAAATGAGTCTCCGTGATAGTCGTATTTTTGTTGCAATCTGGCAACGGTGTTATCTGGGTCAACAAAAAAATCATTAAAATGTTAAATTTAATTTCCTTTCTGCAATTTTTCAGAAGAATTATTTCTTGAAACTACACCATAATTTTTTTAATGTAAAGTAGTACATCCCGGGTTAACACAATCTCAGGTTTATGGAACAACGTTCATATCAACCACAGTCGAATCACAAATATATGGTCATATAATAATTACCAAAGTATGATAAAATAAAAATAGTAGAAGTGAAAATAAAAGGGGAAAAGAAATGTACCGAGCATGTTGAAATGCATGTTTTGTTTCCAAAATGAAATAGATTTATTTAATACAAAGTGACAGTTTTAAAATTTTTCTTTCTAATTACAGGCATTAAAATATTTTTTTTCTCCTCATTTTTTGTAATCTGTCTTGATCATCCATAACTTAAAAAATATTCCTTAGCAAAGACAGGTGAATATTTCATAATATTCTAAATAAGATTCATACACAAAAATGTTTTTTTTTTCTAAAGAATTTTTCTTTTTAAAAATTTTAGCTTAAAATGGACTGACGTCTTACTTTGGTAAATATATTGCAAAAAGCAATTTCAAAGAAAAAAAATGAATGCTAATGTCGAAATGTATTAAGAGTAAATTATGTGTCTGGTTGATTTTTAACTTGGATAAAAGTAACTTTTCTTTTTCTTCCTTCCAAAAAATAAGGAACTTAAAACGAAAAAAAAAATCCTTAAGGGTGCATAAGGAATAAATACCAATTGAATCGCACGTTTTTTTTCCTTTTAGGCAACTTGCTCTGAATAATTTATGAGAGAGAGTGAAACTGCCTGTTCGCTTGCTCAAAATGCCATTTCGTTTTCAAAATATCTTACTCCATAACTTATCATTTATATCAAGAGTTTCTGGTCGTTTTAAGGATGTATTTTTCTTCTAAACAAGTTCGGAATATTTATGGGTTATTGAACAGTAAAGTTTATAATTGAAGAAAAAAACAAGATAAAAATAGAAAAGAAAAATCATAAAAATAGATTTATTTAGAATTTTAAGAAGAAAAATCATATGCGTTTCTTTTCCTAAGTGATATAAAAAAAACACTCTACTCTGATTTAAAAAATGTTACATCGTATTAAGTGAGAAATTATTAACTGGCGTAAAATGCTTAAAAATATTATTTTTTAAAATTAATATGCAGCATAATTTCATACCAATTTCTAAATAATGTTATTAAGTAACTTTCACTAAAAACTATTATAATAATTTATATTACAAGAAAAGTATACAAAATTTATTTTTTATATGTAAAATAATTTATCATTATAAATTATATGTATTTATGAGATAAAAATTCAAATAGAACTAAATTGTATTATTTGATTTTCAATTATGAAATCAATTTAAATTTAGTTTCATCATTTTACAATTAAATATCTTATTGTGAAAACATGAAATAAAACAGATCCTTTTTAAGTTTCGCAGCAAAAAAATATAGACAAGAGAGTTAAATTAAAATTAAAGAATCGTTATGAATTAAATAGTTTACAAAAATTTGCAAAAAAAATTATTAGAATAATAATTCAAATAAAATTCATGTAGAATAAAATTATATTATTTGGTTTTCAGTTATGAAATGATTTTAACTTTAGTTTCAAAATTTTCCTATAAAATATCCTATAACTAAAAAAAAGAAACAAATTCTTTTAAAGTTTGGTATTAAAATATAAAGGTGATAATTAATACCTTAGATTAAAATTTCAAACAAGATCAAGTATTTTTTTAACGTTTTTACTAAGGAATGTAAATGATAGTGCTACTGCAAAGTATTGGCTTTATTTTGCCCGAGGAATGCGCTTTTTACATATTAAATTATTGTGAAATTAAGTAATGAATGTAGAGGAAATGAATTTTTTTGGAAAATGCTTAGACTATTATATAATCACGAAAACACATTCGTAGTTTTTGGTACTTTGATACTGCAAGCACTTTGATACATAGCATACAATACTACTAAAAAAAAGCATCGATCATATCGAACGGAATACTTTTGCTTCGATAGTATCAATACCAGTTAAAAGTCAATAAACGCAGCTACACAGTAAACCACCAAATATTTATGAATCAGTAGTTGGATGTTTCGAAAAAAAATCCTTAAAGTGATTTTAAGTAAATAATAACAGAGTATCATATTTCTAAGATGAGTGAAATCATTTAAAATCTATTATGCACAGATATATTTCGTATAATAATGTATTATACGAAATGCTCATATATATTTCTTTATATATTTTGTGAGATAAGAAATACTTCGGAGAATGAGATACTTTGTGTTAGATGTGATATTTCTACATTTTAATGATACATTAGTTTTGTGTTTACTTATGCGTAGCATTTTCTTTTATTTTAGCACAAACGATACTAAGTTTTCTCTCTTGCTAAATTTAAACTAATTCAATCCATTCAATAAACGTGCCTAATAAATTGCTGTGAAAAGAATCAATACATGTAAAGGAAATTTAGTTTATAGGATTATATTTATAATATATAAAATTATGAAAAAAACCTACATGGTTTTCCGATACTTAAATCCTCTTGATCTGACAAATATATCAATAGAAAAAAATGCTATTAAAAAACAGTACCGATCTTGTCAAATGAAAACATTAGTGTTTCAATAACATCGATAAGTTTTTAACATCATATACGCATTCATGGAGTAACCACTGTTTTCCGGACATGACGATGTGTTTTTATTTGTTTGATTGCTTGTGTGACTTTTGAGTTATTCTTATTAAGCATTTCTTTCGCATAATTTTGAGACAGTTATTAGCAATTCAGCAATTCATACTTAAAAAGAAATGGGAATAATTTGGAAAAAAATATCCGAAAACTTTTTCTAAGTTTATAATATCATATTTATTTCTCAGATAATTTGTTGCACTTTTAAGAGATTAAATATATTTTTGAAGCATAAATTCAATATTTTGTGAAGTATAGGTTATATCTATATAAGAGCAATATAAAGTAATTCTACAATAGTTTTATGTTTTGTTGATCCATTCATTTCAAAATCTTTTTTCTTTTTTTTTGTAAACAAAAAATTCTAAGTTGCCTCCACACATTAAAACTACACAAATAGACTACATAAGCTAAATATTTTTAGATTTAAAAAATACAGTTTCACAATATCATATCACAAAACATTTTAGACACATAATAAACTCTCTCATGGCAATTTATTCACATCCGACATATCTAAAGAACAAAATATAACCGTGCATCGCTTCAGTATTATAAGTTTCCTTAAATAGAAGCATCTGTTAATTACCTACATACGTTGGTAAAATACCTAAAGTTGTTACAAATCTCATTTCGAGATAAAATGCATATTTATTGCTTTACATTCACGAAGATTTTTCATTTGTTCTAGTTAGAAAAGGCAATTATATTTTGTCATTCGTTTAACTGATAATTGCATTTGAACATCTAAAGACCTTACTAATTTGAATGAAATTCAGAAGTCTAATTTGTTTGAGCTTAAAAGATATATATATATATATATATATATATATATATATATATATATATATATATATATATATATATATATATATATATATATATATATATATATATATATATATATATATATATATATATATATATATATATATATATATATATCGTGATGCCACAATTGGCATTACATATTTATTTCTTATCTTTTAAAAATATCTTTCATTACTTAAGCTGATATTTTATTAATAGAATTATATTTAAAATAAATCAAACACTTAATCTTTTAAAACGAATATAAAATATTTATTCTTCTCTTATACATCAATGTAACGGATAATTTTTATTTCATTACTGGGCAGACTTATTAATTTACTGTCGCCTCTAATCGAAAACAAAAATCTATTTATAACTTTTTATTCTAAATTTCTAACCGCTGAATGTTTTGGTTGCATGGTTGTGATAATTCTCATAAATTTGTTGGCGACTCGTGATCGCCAGGCTGTTCTTTTAAACCCAATATTGTTATGCTGGTTGGCTTTGTTTTGGCTATGTTTTATTTTGATAAATCGCCAATTTTGGATCTCCTATCCGTACTTTCTATGTCCGTTAGGAATAATTATATTCACTCTTAATTTCAAATTTCCATATATATATATATATATATATATATATATATATATATATATATATATATGGGCTATTCCACGGTAACTTACGTTACATTCACATAAACTTTATTGCGTTGAGAACTTAGAAGCAAACAAATAAACAAATAATAAGAATACACATATTAAAATAAAAGGATTTCTAAAAATTACAATCAAAACCAAATCAAAACCAAAAGGAATCTAATTAAAATAATTATTATTTTTCAATTTAAACAGTGTAAAAGCCTAAAATTAGTGTGGTAACTTACGTTACCGAAAAAGGAATGGCATAAATTTGCAATACACTTGAAGGCAAAATTCTGTTCTTATACAAAAATTTAATGATTAAGATTATATGTATAATTTTTCTGACATGTTTAAATATTTCTTATGCCTAGATTTAAGATTTTATTTCAAAAGTTAAATTAAATATAGTTTTTTAAGTGGGTAACTTACGTTACGAAATTCCCTTTGTATCAAACTTTTATCAAATAATGTACAAATGCAAATTAAGTTATTTAAACAGTACAGTGCAAGGGAGAAAAAGTGTACATGAAGTAAATTCAGATACTTTTGACTCACACATAACTGCAAACTTATTATAGATTCCCACAGCAGCCATTACATTGACTTTAAATTCTTGCTCTGCAACAGACATTACCACACCAGGATGTAACATGTCCTCCTATCTAACCATATATCAACCCCCAGCATTTATCTTGGATTCATCATTTTCTTTTTCAACATCTTTCACTAAAAAAAACCTTTTTGTATGCCTTCTTGTACTCTTAAATGGTGGATCTGCTTAATGTTTTTAATCTGTGGAAATTTTAAGAATAGACTAGACACTCCACTCATCTGTTCTAGAGACTCGCACTCAGCTGTTTTTGCTAAGCATAAAATAAATTTCTAAAGAATTTCGTAAGATGGAACATTATAAATTTTGCTGAAGGCTTCCTTAGTCAATCCGAACTTTTCATGATGCTTACAAACACAAACATTGCCTGGAAGTTTGCTACAAAGCAAGACATACTTTAGACGGAGCTCAAAGAATTTAGTTTTTCCAATTTTGCATTCTGGGTTTTCTTCCATAAACATTTGGTGCATTTCTCGAACTGAATGAAGAAGATGCCGTGCTTGTACTTTCTTTTTGCTACCATTAGCATCTCTAATTATAACTACATCCTTAACTTCCGGTGCCTGTCGAAAGATTTCATTCAACTTTGAAAACATATGAATGCCAACACCCAAATTAATAACTTAAAGCAAAGAGTTTCATTAAAATTAATATCTTAAGGCAGTGATAATTCATTTAAACTTTGGTATTGTAACTGGATACATCTTATTTAGTTTGTATGCCAATTTTCAAGAGGAATAAACTCATTTCACATTGGTAACTTACATTGCATGCATGTCAGTAACTTGCGTTACACATATTGAATGGGGCACAAAACAATAAATAAGTAATATTTGAAAAGAAAACTATTGCTGCTTATTTAGTGTTAGCCTCTAAGGAAGAAAAAATATTATTCTTACTTTTGTATCACTTGTTCTTTTTTACACACAAAAACTTTTTCTAGTTTTTGGTAACTTACGTTACATGCTTTAATGTTTAGTTGAAATTTATATAATTAAGTGAATTTAACAACAAAATTTATTTTAACAATGCGCAATATTTCTATTAAGTGTAATAAACAATATTTATTCCTTTGATCATTTTGAAATTAAAATAATGTTAACTTACTGATTTTTAAAAACTGACCATGCTCTTCACCCAAATCAGAACAAGTAAATGCCAATGTTCAATGGGTTACCAACACTAAAAAACTAAATTCTAAAAAAAAAAACAATTATAAATTATCAAACTTCAAACCTTTCTAATTCAGAGAACATCCAAAATGATAACATTATTCTTATTTGAATTTTCAAATGATTTTCCCCCTGTTCATGGAATTGCCCACATATATATATATATATATATATATATATATATATATATATATATATATATATATATATATATATATATATATATATATATATATATATATATATATATATATATATATATATATATATATATATATATATATATATATATATATATATATATATATATATATATATATATATATATATATATATATATATATATATATATATATATATATATATATATATATATATATAATTTTTTTTTTCATTATTAAAATTAACCTTACTTCCCAAGATAGGCTGAGAAAGCATCAACTATTTTCTATTATTGCTAAGAGTTATAATCCTCTTGGTTTCCTGTCAGCACCAACAATAATTCAATTAAAAATCCTAATGCAAGAGCTGTGGAAAGAATCCTTTCCTGGGATCATCCGTTGCCTAACATTGAAAACAAATATCAATATTGTATTTAAATGGAGTTTGAGTCAAAAGCGGATTGAATTAAATGTTGCAATTTCCTGGCAATTGCAATTAATAACATTTTCAAATAAATCATATTCTCTTTTTATCAGAAAGAAATCACGTGTAAGCATATTTTGACAACAATTCCAAAACTTACCAATCGAAACAATCCACTTATATCTCGATCAATAGGGTAATACTTATAAAAAAAGTATTAAATGATCTCGATCTCATTATAAAGGATCTTACACACAATAAATAACTGAAATCATTGGAATATTTTAAATGTTTTGCATATATTTTGGATAAAACTATCTATTAATCTCATTAAGTATTCCGATAAAGATTATAATTTATCAAAATAATAATTTTCTTTAAGACTAGCCTATGAAAATGCAGACTTAATTCATTTACTTATGGTTTTTCTCCATAGTGCAATGTCCCACAGTGGACTGATCGTAAAGACACCATTCCCAGTAGAACAACAAAGTCAAGCATCACTGGCTGAGGTCAGTAAATAAAGCGGTCAGTAAATAAGCGATTGGGTGACCCCTTCGGTATCGGCTCCAGTTAAACTGTTCTACCGTAAAGTGCTCGACTTCGTGCGCAGATCGTCGTGCTACCAAATCAGTAAAGTTATGGCCTCTGCCAGGGACAATACTGCGATGGCATGTCTTCAGATCCTCCTTAGCAATGACCAGATAGTCACTAATAGCCCATTGTACAGCTTTAGTGCGACGTAAGTAAAGTACCTATCTGCCATTGTGTAGTAATAAATTTTTGATAATATATGAATAATATTAAATAAATAGTAGCACTACAAAAATATACAAATTGGAAATAACAGTCAACTTGTTTCGAGCGCTCAAAAAAGAGACACAAATTTTCAAGAATTGTCAGACGTGCCAACGAAAAATAGAAAAATAAGGGTGGGACAGCTATAGCAGAGAGAGAAAAAAGTTACGAAAAAAGAAACTAGAGAAACCACAGTGGCTTAGAGGAGCAAATCAGGGTAAAATGCATTTCCACGCTATTACATTGTTAACAAGGGACTCAAATGAATAAAGCAAGATTCCTGAGCATGAAGATAAGCTGAAGTGAATGGGGTGAAAATAATTTTAGGATTGTTGAAAACGGATTTATGCCCAAGATTCCAACAATGTGCACCAATTGATAATTTTTTCGTATTCCTGGGAATCTTGTTTCATTCGTATGAATTCTAATTCCCATGTTAACGATAATAGTTCCTTACAATTCTTTTTTAAAATATCAAAATTACATACCTGTTTTTTTCCCCAAGAAGTAGGAAAAAATTGGAATAATTCAGGCTTAAACATTCATCCTAAAAATACCATACAATTATACAATTTCTAATGTCCCATACGTAAAATTCGAAAAATTATCCTGATACTTTCAATAATTCGGATACAATCAATCAGCAAATAAGAACTAAAAATATCTAAGACCTGAATGTGTTTGTTGCTAAGCTCATATAGTGTAAAGTCTTATCTGGGCTTAACTAATACTGATAACTAGCAGGCAATTACGATAAATCCTTCTTAATCCCAAGTAAAGATACCGTTAAAAGCTTATAGTTGCATTATACATTTGTTTTATATCTTACACTCACGTATCTTTGATAAATGAAGCGAGGATTTTAGATAAGAAAGGAATGTTGCAGAAGCAATAAAAAATAATATTTTAACTACATAATTTCTCATTAAACCATTAAACTCCTCTATATGAACGACGTTGTATAAATTAAAATCTTTGTAAGTTTTAAAGTCTATTATAAACTCTTATTCATGAAATAATTTTTTTTTAAATTATTTTTGTTGAAGAACTGATAGGGTTCAGAAATTGAAGACTTGACACATGTAGGAATAACAAAACCAACTTCAACACATAGTTGTTATTTGAGTGCTTAAAGCTAATATTTTTGCGAATCAACTCAATTTCTAAAATTGTTTTTAAACTACTAACAAAACAAAATATCGACTTCTTAATTATGTATTAAAAATAATTAAGTCCTAAGATAATGAGTTTCTCAAAAGTTATTGCTTATTTTATTTCTTTTTCTTTACTTTTCCTCATAATATTGGATGAAGCAAAATCGACAAATTCTTGTAAAGTATACTTTCATAATTTTAATTATTGTTTTTACATGAATGGGTGCAATTTTTAATTTCATTAAATATCTGCTTAGTAAATGGAATTTTGCATGAAGGATATTTTATATTTCTTTGAATTATACCAGTATAAATCCCCTAAATAGTGAAATTCAAATAAGCATTTTCTTATAAAACCGCCAGTGAACAGCTAACCTGATTTTCGAGTTTGAGACTATCTAAGCTCACCTTGTCTTGTAATTTTGAACTCAATCCAGGTAACTACTGGAACAAATATTGAGAAAAATTCGCTTTCATGGAGATTTTTTTGATGGAATTAACCAGTAATTTCTTTACATGAAGGGAAGAACCTCGAAAAACTCTCACGGATAGCCTGATGGCAAGGGGACTCTAACACATAATCCATCTACCAGTGAGGATATTTTACGTTACCACTGTGGTTGGTACGAGACGGTACCGGAGTTCGGATCGACCAGCCACCACTTTGAACCCGGTCCCCTAATTGGTAGGCGATCCATACCCCTAATCCACCACTGCTCTTATAAACATTTACAATATTTTTTTTTTCTTTTCATACCTTAAAAGTTGATTTCAGAATCAAAATAAAATTTTAATTGCTCTCAAAATGTTATTAAAATCAAAGAGCTTGCTAATTAAAAATGGATTTATTCGAAATTTTGCGTTTTTTTTTTATTTTTATTTCTTACTTAGTTTTTAAAAATTGGAAGTATTTTATCCATATTTTTTTCAATCGACTAATTTTTGTAAGCTTTTGCTTGTTAGTAAAAATAGAATCTTTTAATATGACTTTGACTACCATCTTTGCTTTCCCATTTTTCTTTTTGTACAATGTGTCTTACGTTCATTTATGTCATTTTACAGTGTTTTCCTATAATCTAGTGCTTGATGAACTGTAAAAAAAAACTTGAGTGGCATATTTACTTAAAAATTAAGCTATAGATTTTTTACCAAGTAGCTTCACTTACTAAAAGGGTAGCTCAATTGGTTAATTTCTTTTCACTTATTCATCAGAACAGAATGGAAAACGAGAGAGGAAATGCAATATGAGCACAATATAGAGTACTTTGACTCATGTCTAACTCTGAATATCTATCTGAATGTTTGTTGACTCATGTCTAACTCTGTAACGAATGTTGACTCATGTCTAACTCTGAATATCTATCTGAATATCTATCTGAATGTTTGTTTGTACTTTGACTCATGTCTAACTCTGAATATCTATCTGAATCACTTGTTTGAAAAATACATCTAGAATAGAAGAATGCTTATTTATTTTTAGCTTATTAACAACGTTAGAATTTTCATTCTAAAACTATGGTAAAATTACGGCAGCATTCTGTCCATCCAATTGACAGTAAAGTTTATGATAAAGAACAGTTTTTATATTTATGGTTTTTTAACCATTTACGACTAGCTTGTTTTCAAAATCATAAAAAAGAAGTTTAACTGGACATTTGAGCTAAGTTACGGTTGAGTAGTGTTTATCAAATAAACCGTGGAATGTGATCGAATTAGTTTATTTGCTTGTTTCCCTCATTATCGGAGATGAGTTTCATAGTGCGTGATTGAGAATATCGTACTCTAATAGTCCAGGCTCACAAATTGAGGTTTCAATGAAATAGGCGGAAACTCTTCGTGTAAAGGAAATGGAAAAAATATTGTGACGTCAATGCTGAGACTCGAACCCTTGTTTTGTCGGTCAAGATATAAAAGATTAGCCCTTTCATCTATAATATGAACCCTGTAGCAATGAACAAAGTGGTTTCGTTAGGTGGAACTATTTGGTGCAATAAAATTTTGGTTGCTTAACCGTATTAGGCTAGAACAGTTAAAAAACGAATTTTCTCACAGATAACAGTTTGAAAACTATCTTCCATATGCTTATTTGACGGTTTTGTCTGGAAATGGTAAAATAACATTAATTAAATTGCTATTTAATAATTTTTTCTGAGAAATTTCTAACAGTTTGCAAAAAGTGTTATGAGTGTGTAAGAGGGATTATGCTGCTATTCTATAGTCAGAAGAAGCTAATTCTCCTGTTTTTGGGACCTTTCTTAAGAAACAACCGTTAAACCTTTTTAAAATAATTTTCTTGACTTATGTTGGTTATGACTGCAAAATATTATTATTATTTATAAGCGATGTTTAGAAATTCTTCAACTAAAATAACTTAATTTTCATGAATATACTATACATAAAATAAATAACGATAATTTTGTAGGAGTTTGAAAAATTAAGAAAAAAATAGGAATTATTTGCTAAAATTTTAATGGAAACAAAATATTACGATTGAGCTTTTTGTTAAAGTTTATTTTAATAGCGATTGTGTAAATTTCAATACAAATTAAAAACAAGAAGGGTAGTGTTTATACCAAAAATATGACAATTTAAAAAATTTCATGAAATGGATAATGCATATTAACGACGTAAAATATATTTAAGTTCTTTCATATTCTTGAACTGCTCTTTTTAAGACGCATTGTATTTGCTTAAACTCTTACGAGAGGGTGCATTTGCTAAGCAATGACAAAATAAACTGAAATCTGAGATCTGAAATAAAGTTGTGAACAGGAAACAGTGTGTTATCCCACAGTGAAGATGGGTCGTTCGATCATCAACCCCAATTTTTTTTTTTTACAAAAATTACGATTGGATTATTATCGGTTTCATTTTGAGGATTACTTAGTTTTGGAATATGAATATGGAAAATTGGCTCCCCCGTGAATTATCTCACAATGAAGATGGGTCATCCAATGATCAACCCCCTTTTTTTTACAAAAATTACGATTGGATTATTATCGGTTTCATTTTGAGGATTACTTAGTCTTGGAATATGAATATAGGAAATTGGTAACCCCGTGAGTTATCCCACAATGAAGATGGGTCGTTCAATCATCAACCCTTTCTTTGTTTCCAAAAATTACGATTGGATTATTACCAGTTTCATTTTGAGGATTACTTAGTTTCGGAATATGAATATGGGAAAATGGTTCCCCAATGAATTATCCCACAGTGAAGATGGGTCGTTCGCTCATCAACCCTTTTTTTTTTACAAAAATTACGATTGGATTACTATCGGTTTCATTGTGAGGATTACTTTGTTTTCGAATATGAATATAGGAAATTTACTGTCCCGTGAATTATCCCACAATGAAGATGGGCTGCTCGATCATCAACACCTTTTTTTTTACAAAAAATTGAGATTGGATTATTATCGGTTTCATTTTGAGGATTGCTTAGTTTTGGAATATGAATATGGGAAACTGGTTCCCTCGTGAGTTATCCCACAGTGAAGATGGGTCGTCCGATTATCAACCCCCCTTTTTTTACAAAAAATTGCGATTGGATTATTATCGGTTTCATTTTGAGGATTGCTTAGTTTTGGAATATGAATATGGGAAATTGGTTCCCTCGTGAGTTATCCCACAGTGAAGATGGGTCGTCCAATTATCAACCCCTTTTTTTTACAGAAATTACGATTGGATCATTATCGGTTTCATTTAGAGGATTACTGAGTTTTGGAATATGAATATGGGAATTTGGTTCCGGCTTGAGTTATCACACAGTGAGGATGGGTCAAGCTGGGGGGAAAACAATTCCTGTCCTTGTGCAAATTTGCTTTTTGTTTTTTCTTAGAATCAGCTTTCATGAACAGAAGCCAATATTTCAGCTTTGATCTTCTTTAGAGTCTTTTTCTTACAAGTCTAAGAAATCATCATTCTGATCATAAAATATATAATTTTATGAAAGCACATTTCATTACTATGTTAATCGTAATTATTAATTATGAATATCAATCGTCATGTAATTAATATGTTAATCATAAATAAAAAAATCGCTGGATTTGAAAAATTATTGCTTAATAAATCAAATGTAATTTGACTTGCTAACAATATTTAATGTATTATGCAACAGTTCTCTTTGACAAAGTTTTTATCCCACCTCAATTTTAACATTTTTCAAAATTTTGAAACATAATGTTACGATTTATGCGCGACAACATCCAATCTCTCTACTATTTTTATAAGCTATTTACTCGTTCTTCGTACTGGGTGAAAACAAAAATAAATAGTAAATCAGTACTAAATAACATTACAAAATGATGCCCTAAACTGGTTATACTCGTATGATACCACAAAATGATACGCTAAAAGGTCATGTACCAAAACAATAAATTAAGCTAAATGAAATTATATTTTTTCAATTATTTTTTTTTGCCTTTCCCGATGGCTTTGCGTTATTATATTCGCAATCGCAACGAATTATAGGGGGCGTTGTTGTATGAGACGAATACCTGCGATTTGTATATGAACAGTTATTCAGTTACTCTGGAGACGTCTTTAATGTAGCGTGTAGCATTGTAACTCTCCCTCTCTATTGTGGCTTATTAAATTTAAAAAAGAAAAATGCTTGATATCCTTTCTTATGCAAATGAAAACAAAATGGTATTTCTTTTTTTCAGAGAAGGAACATCCAAAACACGTCGGAAAAATATTTGTAAATAAGCAGAAAGAAATATGTATCTTCTTATTGGAGTTAAAACCCAATGCCTGAGAAATAGTTTTACTAAATTTTATGATATAACATGAGAGGCCCATGTGAGCTTTAGATTCCATAGTTTTAGGAATCATATTACTTCAAGCATTAAAATGAACAAAAAGTCGAACATAAAGCCTCATAATTTTATGTAATTTAATTTTGTAAAGAGAGTATTTTGACAACAATTTATGTCAAAAAATTTTAAATTTCAATAAAAATCATTATTTAGAAACTAAAAAACGTAAAATAAAGAATGCCTACGAAACAAAAAAAAGTCAATTCTTTTTTGTCGCCATTTTTTAGTGCTACAAAAATGCGTCTTAGGGATTTGCCAAAAACAAAACAAGATGCAATTTTATTTTTTCAGAAGCAAAATATTTTACCGAAAAAACGAAAATTTACCAATTCCCTTGACATGAAACTTTATCTTGGTAAACGTACGTTTTGGAAATGTTATTTCATTTGGAATCTTATTTATCAGAGTTCATATGGCGATAGATTGTTTTGAATCTATGCTAAACTCTATATCGGCTCATTTTCCACCGAAATCCGATTGACTACTTTGATTTTAAATAAAGTGTTTTATTTCATGATTTATCGCAAAACTTATAAATGTAGATTGGTAGCACTTAAATACCGCCAAGGCTGTAGCGGCGGTAGTGTTAATACGTAAGTACCGAATTTTTATTCCATACTTTTCTGAATCACATTACTTCAAACATTAGAATATACAAGAAGTATACATAAACACATAAAGTTATACCATTTAATTTTTCGAAAAAAGTATACAATTTTTATCAAAAAGTTACTAACTAAAAAACCTAAAATAAAGAATTCTTAGGATAAAAAACGATTTTAAGAATTCTTCATATTGAAATAAAAACTTTCATATTGTTTCTTTTTTTTATTCTTATAGTTCTTAATCAGACATGAAAAACCATTCTGTAGAGAACTATCATCAAATAAGAAAAAAAATATTTACAAACAAGTTTTTTATTATAAAAATCATAACACTCATCTGTTTTATAAATCCGCAGAATTCCAAATGAAATGTTCTTCGCTTGAAAATTTTATTTTCAAATAATATATGCATGGATTATCCCTTCATTACTTTAAGATAACATACCACACATCAAAATTTTTTAATTATAAGATCTCGATATGAATTTGAATATGTAGCTTAAAAGCAGAATAGCTGAATTCTAGTTGAAATTATTCTTTCCAAACTAAAAAATACTTACCAAGAAAACGATAAAATTTTATTGATAATCAGCACAAATGAAACTCGGATAATAGTTCAGATGATTCTTTATTGTTGTTTTCCGAATTATATAGATAAAGAAATATATACTATTCTATAAAGAAGAAGAATATTCTATAACTATTGCAGTTCTGTACGTTCTGAATTCACTTTATTCACTGGAATGACGAAAGCAATGTTGACTTCCCTTTAATTTGTAATGAATTGAAGACAGAAAAAATTATTTTACCGTAATACACACATCTGCAGCAGCAAGTGATCATGAAATTGGAAGTTATGTTATTGGTAATAGAAAAGTAAAAATTATTGAGAAATTGTTCTTCAAATGCTTGGCGTGTTCTGCTTCAATGTTTGGCATGTTCTGGTTAGTTTTTTTCAAGTACTTCTACCTTTTCCTTAGGGAAATTTTGCTTCTTATTTGCAGCTAAGAAAATGTCGTCCGTCATTGCGAATGGTTATGAGGGAACTATGCCTGATATTTTAAGGCTCCCGCTTGAGGGCGTACTCGAGCTTTGCGATCACGAATTAAATTAAACATTAGATCAAAAAAGGCATAATTACATAAAAATTAAAGACGTGTTTCAATATTACTTAAGAAATACTGATTTGTTTACGCCCACGTTCACATTGATCATTTTATAACCGTCTTTGAACAGCTGACCCAATTTTTCTTTTCTTTTTTGGATAACGACTAATAATGTTCAGCTCCGTAGCCTTGCAACTTTGAACCCTTTACAGAAGACAAAGGAATTCCAGGGTCGAGTATTGGGAGACATTTGAATGCGTTGAGGACTTTTTGATGGAAAACCGCATTTGTGTTACATGGAGAGGAACATCTCGAAAGCCACTCACTGTTGGGCTGACTGCAAGGAGATTCTAAGCCATAATCCGTCTACGATTTAGGATATTTTACGTCCACACTGTAGTCGGTACAAGCTGGGTGCGGAATTCGTATCGACCAACCTTCGCTGTGATTTGATCGCGGTCCACTCATTGGAAGACGAATGCTTTATCCCCTGAGCCACCCCGGCTCCTGATAATTGAGTTCATCTGTCATGACAAATGAAAACAAAATCTGACATGACGAGGTTTTTGTGCAGCAAAACAAAATGAAACGTTAAGTTGAACGCCCGAAAAAGTGACGGCATCGGCATAATATACAGACAGCATGAATACAGACGGCATAATATACAGACGGCAGAAATAACAGAGAAATAATTAATTTAACAATTATTTGATATTTTACAACAAAAGGGAGGCTTTTTTTATGTGATATAACTTGTAATTTACATTATTCAATATAATATCTTTCATAGAAATTATCATTAAATTCCAAAGAAATGGACGTAAATAATATTTAGCTTTTCAATTGTTGAAAAAGATTTTCAACTCTGCTTTATAAGTCGATTTAAATAGAACTGATATGACTTTCCTCAAGTTCTGATTAAGATATAAGATTATAGCTTTATAAAGGAAAATTGAATTCGAATTTATAATGAAAAAATATAAATAATGTGTTTGAGAATAGGAAATATCCATCCATAAAATAGCCTAGTAACAAACAATATCTTTCATGAGGCAGAAATTTACCGATATAAAAGAATGAGGATGCATGTTTTGAAAATTTGTGGATAAAACAATTTTTGAAAGTCACTATTCGAATCATATTACTTGAATTCTAAGCATATAGCCAAGTAAACTAAAGAAATAATAAAAGTTTTTTTTTTTCAAATTTCCCGAAGCAGTTTTAAATGAAGCAGAAGATATTTTTTCTGCTTTCATTCATATATGTTTTTGTGTATTATTTGAAAAACTTGCATTTTCTTATTTTTTTTCTTTCATATATGAATGGGTATGGTTTATACAATAAAATTGAATTGCATTACTGTTGCAATTCGATATCTCATTGTATTGCTATCTCATATGAAAGGTTTTCTTGAATATTGGCAGACTCAACTCATTAAAAAAATGTAGTTAACATCACTTCTATGTTTGTACAATTATCTTATTTCAAATTTAGTACCCTTCCGACTTGTTTTCGCTACCAAACAAAGGGCAACTCAAGGGCCTGTACACACGATATAAGTTCTGTGACCAAGATTTATTGAAACTGATGGAAATTAGTTTTAAAACAACTATCCAAGTTTTTAGTCCAAGCACTTGAATGATAGTAGAACATGTTCTACTTCCCTTTCACTTTCTTCCTGTCATAACCAATCAGCTTCTGAAGTTTTATAACGTCAGCAAGTGCCATAATATCATTTCATTTTGCTGTCCGTTTTCATGTATTTTAATCAAAATCAATCTGTTATGATCGCTTTGTATTATTATGGTTTTGTTTGATTTTATTTTGTATTTTAGCCTTCAAGTAGTTATGATTTTTATAGCATTGAATATGAACAATGCGCATATTTTTCATTTGACTAATCAGAAACATTCTGAAACAAATTCAAAGAATTATCTAATTTCCTGGCCTGAGAAATTCCTCCAATTCATTGGATTCAAGAACTTCGACCGTTTAAACAGGCCCTAATTTGGAATATAGCAAAATAAAACACACATTAGACTATGCAAAATGAACAAATATGGTGTCGTCAGACGTTAGAGTGAAATTTAACTTTTGCTATGTAATAAAATTTACATCGCAACTTTTTAATGATATTTCGCTCTCTAATATTAAGAAAAATAATTTTAATTATCCCCAAATAATATCGCACCTAATTGCTTAGTTTTTTCATAATAAAATGTACGGCAATATTTTCTGCAACATAGCAATCGATATCGCTCTTCAGATTGATATTAAGTTACCAACATCGTCATAGATTATATATTTTATAACCGCGACGTTGAACAGCAGACCCAATTTTTTTGGGTTCACGACTACTAATATTAAACTCCGTAGTCTTGTAATTTTTAACCCAAGTAGTAGTAAGACAGGGAAACTCCTGAATCAAATATTGGGTGAAATATGCTTTCGTGGCTGACTTTTTGATGAAACTAACCCACATTTGCGTTACATGGAGAGGAAAACCACGGAAACTTTCCATGGTTAGTCTGATGGCAAGCTGATTCTACCCCTTGATCCGTCTACCACAAAGGATACTTTACATCAGCACTGTGGTCGTTGCAAGCTAAATGCGGAATTCGTATTGACCAGCCATCGCTGGCTTTCGAACCCAGTTCACCTCATTGGAAGGAAAACGCTCTTTCCCCTGGAAATTGGTTTATAAAATGTGGATGTCGTAAACTAATTGAAAAGATCTGGCTTTTTGCAAACTGCCGACATATGACTTAAGCAGTTTGCAAAGAGCCAGAACAGCCTACGACGCATACACAACGTTTTGAGACATATCAAGGTAAAGACAAAATCATGATTGTGAAAAGGCAATCATTTTATCATTTAAGGGTTGGAAAAAAATATTCCTGGACAATTTAAAAAGTTTTAACATATTATAAATAAAACGAACATAAAAAAAAATAATTGTATGTTTAAATTGAAACACATATAAAAAAAGATTGCAACTAATCTATTTAAATTACTTTTTTAAACAATTTTTCATGATGTTTTTTCTGTTAAATGTCAAGTAGATTTTACTGTACAAAATAATTACAAAATCTTTTTTTTAAAAATATATTAAATGTTTTTTTTTGAAAAGTATATTGAAAAGCATGTATTATTAAAATTTTACGATAAGTTTTGTAATATGTTCAAAAAGACTTTTAATTTACTTCGTAATATATGGTAATAATTTTAATATAATAATAATTTTGATTAATTATAATAATTTCAATTTACTTCGTATATTATATATAAAACATCTTCATATTTTAAAATCGTTCATCAATTATTAAAATTTCCATTTTTGTTTCTGAAACATCTCAAGAACATTTCAATTAGTTTCAAACTGTAGAATAATAAAGTAGTGCGCCGCTATCTATTTATTATTTTTAGACTACTATTTATTAGTGTGTTTTAGCTGCTCTATTTAAAACAAAATTTCTCTTGAAAAATATGCATAATATTTAAAATAAAAAAATTCAAATTTATACTCATTATAATGGTATCATATCTAATGTCCATTCACAGAAATCATTACTAATTTCGAGTATAAAACTGACATTAAAATAAATTATGTGAATTTTTCTTATGTCTTATTTAATGCTGCTACATTTTTATGCTATTAAATTATATGCGTAATTATCTTGTAATACGTAAAATCTATTCGTAAAATCTATTCGTAAAATATATACGTAAAATCTATTCGTACAATATTGATAGCGTGGGCCAGGTTGACTCAGAGGACCGAGTGTTTGCCTTTCATTGAGGTGAACCGGGTTTGAGTCCCAAAGATGGCTGGTCGATACGAATTCCGTCCACGGATCGTATCGCTGCGATCCGTGGACGGAATTCGCATCGACAGCATTGTTGACGTAAAATATCTTTAGTGGTAGATGGGTTAGAGTCCCCTTTGACTTCAGGCCGTGTGTGGTTTCCGTGGTTTTCCTCTCCTTGTAACGCAAGGCGAATTTCTCCCCATACTTGTTCCAAGAGTTCCCTTGTCTCCAGCATTGGGTTCAAAATTTCAAGGATACGAATTTGAACATTAGTAGTAGTAAGCCCTAAATTGGGTCAGCTGTCAGCGAGGGTCATAATTAAAATTATTTTTAGTGTATTAACGATAACTGATGTAATTATATGATTGCTTATTCATTCACATTTTACTAAGCATATATACATTACAATTATGAAGCATGATATGCGTTATCCTCTTAAAGCACATTATTATGATATTCTCAGTTCATTACAATTCCTAACAATTCAGTCCGTTTTTAATTCAAATATTTAAATAACAGAGCGCAGACAAAGCAAATAAATTATCATTAAAATAAATCTCAACTGTTTTCTAAACTTTAAATATAAGAGATAAAATATTCATTAAAGTTTTTCATAAATGAGATTAATAAGGAAATAAATTCCTTTCTAATCAAGAAATCAAAAATGATTAAATTTCCCTTCAAATTTATATTTTAAGAAAATAAATAAAATAGCTCCAGAATCAAGTTATAAAAAATAATATTCAAATAACCAGCTACGAAATTATTTCAAAATATTCTCGGAAATCATTGAACTCGATTCGTTTGTAATTATCTCGAATTTGTAAAGTGAAATCGATCAAAAAGTGATTGAATTTCAGTTCTTTCATAGATTCTTTTCTGGTTGAGGAAACTAAAGACCGATGGGAACAACCACACCTGAGTTCTGCTTTGTAAGTCGAATATATTTTATGCATTCAGAGTGGGAAATCGAAATTCTAAAAATTTATGATTCTTTGAAAAACTATAAAAAAGAAAAGAGTATTTTTTAAATTTATGTCTAAAACCTTGCATTCAAATCAAAAAAAGCTTTTTTTTTTTAAAATGATATTTTTGTTTTTTGGATACTATTAATGTTTAAAAAGAATTTAGATTGAAAGGTTGTTAAAAAGAATTTAGATTGAAAGATTTAGATTGATTTAATTTAAATTGTTACCTCCCAGAGGGAAATTACTCCCGAATTACTAATTAAACTAAATAGAAAAAAAGTTTTATTCAAGCATTTAAATAAGTTTTATTCTATTTTGGGGGAACTATGATTTTTATTTATGACATAAATATGGCTAAAGGTAGTAAAATTTTTATTTTAATTTTTTTAATTTTATTATTCATTGTTATTTTTATTATTTTGAAGAGCTTTTTGCTATAATTGTGTATTAAGAATCTAATGTTACATAAATCATGCCTAAATTTAAATACATAATGAAATTTGTATAATTAGTTGCAAGCGTTTATGCCGAATTTTACAGCAAATTAAAACGCAAAATGATTAAATTTTGGCTAAAAAATTTTTTATTTAAAACCTTTTTTTAACCCCGAACTAATAAACTAACACACTAATAAACTAAAAAACTAAAAAATAACAAACAAAGTAATTTTGAGTTATTTTTTTCTCATAGATAATCCTTATTTTTTTGCTCCAAACTCTTCCACGTGAGTTTTTTTTCTGCAAAAAATTGTTCAGATATGGTCGTAAACATAACCTAGCCTCTCCTCCAGTCTGTACGGAAGCAGCCAATAGTCAAGCGATTCTAAGAATCAATTTGCATAGAAAATTTGAGCCTAAGTCATATTTTCCAGCAGAAAAATGCTTCCACCCATATATATATATATATATATATATATATATATATATATATATATATATATATATATATATATATATATATATATATATATATATATATATATATATATATATATATATATATATATATATATATATATATATATATATATATATATATATATATATATATATATATATATATATATATATATATATATATATATATATATATATATATATATATATATATATAAATTCTATATTAAAAAGTAGAAGTTCAAGTTTGTGGCAGAATTGAAGGCTGACATCATTGAAACCTGGGATTATATTGGTGCTAATGTCCACTAGGGCTTAAATTATACGCAACATCATCATATGTTTCAAGTAATATGTAAACATGACGGATATGTTAATTAAAATCAGAAGGGGTTTTATTTCGATGGGACACCTTTTTTTCCCTCCATTTTCATTTATTCAATGTTTTTACCTGTTCATGTGAAGAAACGAGTTGCAATATATTCTTTGATATAGACTTTCTAAACATATAAATTTAGTTTATATTGGTTTTCTTTGTGTCCAGTAAAGTATGGAAAGTTGGTTTAATAAGTATTTAGTTGATCCAATCAGTTTCGTTCTATAAATATTTAGATCGGACACACTATGTAAGTACTAAAATAATTTATCCACCTATCTAAAGAATCAATTAACTGTTAAATCGTGCTTACAGCTCTCAATTAAAATATTTTTCAGATATTTGAAACAATGTTAAGGCATCGATTCCAGGTATATGACAAATTATTTATTTAAAAAATTGGCTTCACATAAAATAAAATAAAATGTAAACATTAGGAAACTTTGACTCCAGTCCTCCAAAAGTTATGCTACCTTAGTTTCTTTCGCATTAAAATAATATTTTAAGTAGGCAACATCCATTTAAAACAGAATAAAAATCGGAGCTCAACTAAATCTATGCACCATAAAACTCGTGCGATGTGAGAAGTATGAAGCAGTAAATATGGGAGTCATTACTAGATACGAGGCTGTAAAGAATCCAGGAATGTGTTTACTTTTAGTGTTTGAAGTTTTCGCTTACTTGGGAGATTCTTCGTACATAGGGTAAATATAAAACATGAAAGGATTGCGTTAGCTGTGCTAAAGAGACTTGGATTTTGTTCTACCTTTAATAATACGAATGTATATACATATTTAAAAAAAAAACACGATTCTAAAGTAACACGGTTTTATTTATGTTGTCCCAAAGAAATTGTTCAATTAATAAAAAATTGTTACATTGATATATGTTGTATGTAATGTATGACGTATTGTATGACATATTGTATGAGGTATTAATCTATGGAATGATTGTTTGTCAGTGAAAAATGTGTTTTTAAGACTAATGAGCAAAATATTATTTTATATATGAGCAAACAACGTTTGCTCATATATAAAAACAACTTTATCTAATATATAACGAGCTTTTTTTTATTTCGATAAAAGAATCTGAGATTCAATTTTTTTTTCAGTTTGTGAGGTAAACATTATCACACTTTTGCACTTCAGAATTTCTTTATAAATCTTGAATTTGAAAATAACAATAAAAAGTTATTCTTAGATACATCTGCTGTTCGTATACATCCGTACTTGCCCCCATTATTTATAAATTTATAATATGCTCTTGTGTTTAGTTTAAATTCATTTTTAGACTTGCTTGATAAAAAAAAAGAATTCTATTAGCTTTGATAATCACTGGGCCATTTACCACAATCCTTGTCAGTGCGACCCTGTTTCTCAACTTTATTTTCCCATTTTTTTGGCAACTTATGTTTTATATTTCAAACTAGTTTTGTTTCCTCTCATTCACGTTTGGAAAGTCATGAAAATGGGTGCCTGCTTTCGAGCATTAGAAACATGTTAACTGTTATTTTCTAATTATATATTTTTGAAGCCAATGAAATTTTTAATCATGTAATATTTACAGCTTCAGTTCCTTGGGATTATTTTTCATTTAACCTCTGTTGATTATAATTAATGTAATTTTAGGATTTTTGTTGTAAATGGAATAATGAAACTTGAAAAAAAATCTATCACAACAGAAAAAAATTAAACACATCATTCAACAAATCAAAAAACACCGAAATTTTTAAATTACGAACTTATCCTTTAATATGGACAATATGCCGCTTCTTTTACGTTTGATACTTACATTGTAAATTACCAAACAATTTTCGATAAACCTATTTAACTTTTAAACATTATTTCGGAACATCAAAACGTAATACCGTACAAATTTGCTACAAATGCATTAAGGTAATGAATTGAATTATGTTTTAGTACAAATTGACTAATAGTTTCGTATAATCAAATTTAACAATTATTCATTTGCATGATAACACGGTTCAGCTTGATACCATATTAAGCCTGCTGTGAATATGCACGTAATTAAAGTTTAACACGCGTCTAAATTTTTAATACTAAGTTGCAACAAATATTATTTAAAAACTACAATTTACAAACTTATTGCCCTTTCAATTAAAGATTTTGATTTGCTCGTTTATGCTTTATCTTGACAACCATAAAAACATAATTTTAATTAGAGAATCAAGTTTTGAAAAGAAAATAATATTGTTACGAAATGAATATTATTAACGTTAACTAAAAGAATGCCTAATTTTGAAAATTTAAAATAACATAAATTTTGACCTTGCAAAAATGTAATTTGCGATTTTAACCATGTAAAAACTAATGTAATTTGCAAATTTAACCTTGTAAAAACTTTTTCGTGAATGTTCTTTTGCTTAATCTTAACTACAAACAAACACGGTTTTCTGAGGGGTTGGCTATTATCCTATTATCTACGAGAGATGATAATAATGAGACCTATTATCTACGACTCTCTGAAACACATTTTCAGTTAAAAAGATTAAAATACTTTTCTAATCAATCTGAATGAATGACTACCAGTAACTACCAAATAACTGCAAGTAGAATTATATAATTCCAACTCACTAGTATATAAAACGTGTTATTCTATCTTAGGGTACCTTACGATAGATGAAGATTAGCTTCGTCTGCATTCTAGCCTCGATATTGGTTGCCCGGACGTGATTTGAACACGCCTACCTTGACACAAACCCCCACTTCAATTTGAACACGCCTACTTCGATGGATGGTACATATTGAACAGTTGACTTGATATTTGTAACTACAATATTGTCCTTGACCTCGCCTATTTCGATGGATGATACATATTGAACAGTTGACTTGATATTTGCGACTACAATATTGTCCTTCTCACACTGTTGCTACTCAGTCTTGATCACACACCACTGGAGCCTATACATATTCGACTGCTAAGAGCAACACGGGAGGGACCAAGTTCACAACTTTGAACTTAATATATATCTCTCACGACCAGTGCTCAAAGCCCGGTAAACCTTCGGTACCTCTCACCTTCAGAGCTCAAAATGCCGTGATCTTGTTACAGCTTTCCCGGCCTCTCACAAAACAGCAATGAATTATCTAGTGATATCTATTCATCGAACTCTATTATGGATAAAATTCTCTGTGGGGGAGTAATGTAGTGCAACTACCACTAAAATAATACAATTCCAACTCACTAATACATAAAACGTGTTAACTTGATTCTATCTTGGGGTACCTTATGATAGATGAAGGTTGACATCATCGGTATTGTATCCCCTACAACGCTATAAGTAACATCTACTGCGAAAAAAAATATATCGCTTGATATCGTGAGCTTCGTATTTCCCTATAATAGGCAAACTTCTTAAAAAATAAAAAAATTCACTCAAAATTCTCAATTTAAGTGATATTTATTACTTCTTTATTCAGCGTGTTGTCATATTTTGATCGAAGAATAAGTCTCTATGAGTGCACTTGGTCAGCTCCCATTTTTAAAATGATTTATTTTCTCTACCATTGAACAAGGTGCACTGCATCGTGAAAAAATTTTACTCAAATTTCATAGCATTTCATAAAAAAAGCTTTTAGATTTAAAAACAATGCATGCAAAATGAAATATTTAACTTAAAACGATCTAAAATTTTTGAGTGGCGAGAAAATTCCACAACTCACAGACAAAATAAGAATAAAATATTAAATAAAATTTAAACAAAAGACTATTTCTATTAGTTTGAATCGCATGAAACAATATGATTTATAGAAGTAAGTTCACCCATATATTAAATGCTTTTCTCACAAAGAGAAGAATGCCACCAAATTTTTGAAATAAATTCGAAAGAAGATGAATTTCGTCTGTTTCTTGCAATGATTTCGAGAGAAGAAGAATAGCGCCTATTTTTTGTTCTCTCAAAATTTAAATTTAAATTTTATTGCAGTTTTTGAGCTTTGTAGTGGAAAAAATGAAATAACTAATTTATTTCATACTGTTGAAGGTTATTCATGCCATTCCTCAGTTTTAAATTTTTTTTTCAAATATTGATTTTAAAAGTTTTTTTTATTTTTAAATTTATCATGTTCTTGTAGCCCTAAGCCCTTATAAATTTGTTCTTTTCAAAGCAAATTTTTAATTGAGTTTATTCTTGAGAATTTTTTTTTCAAAGGAACATACTAAAAAATATGCTTGACAAAATCATGGAGATCCATCTCAAAGTATTGCACGAGCCACTACAACGACCACTGTTTTTAAAATTATAGAAAATGATATAAAGAATGTTTTTTTTTCCTTGTGTAAAACAATATGCTTCTGGAAAAAAAGCTACGATTCAGATTTGAGATAATGTATATGCTCTCAACTATGATGATCCCTCCGTTATGTTCCAGAATGATTCCGCCCCTTCTTCATTTAAAGGGATCCCATTGAAACTCATATTTTGTTTAATAGAGCTATAAGCTGAAAACTCACTGCCATTATAAAAAATATCCCAATACAACCATGTAAAAGCGTGTTTAGCAGTAAACCCAAAGAGCATGCGTCGCCTGAGAGATGAATAATCTAGTATAAATGGTAGAAATAGTTGTCAAGGGAATAGAACTTCCCGTGAGTTTAAAAACTAATTAAATATCACCGAATCATTTTTTTTCTTCTCTTGGGTCTTAAATGAAAGTGGAAAACTTACTGCATATGTTTTAAATTTTTCACTGCATATATTTTATTATAAATCACTGCACATATTTTATTGAAATATCTTCTATAAATTCACAGAAAACAAACTTTAAAATTTGATGAAAAAAAAAGATAACTAAAAAATGAGTTTCTCAAATTATTTCTTTTTTAAAAAATAGCAGAAAAACCTTACTATAAGAAGAAATAAAATGGTTTATTTTAAAGGAAAAATCTGAACTTTATGAAGAAGAACCATTGCAGAAAAAACTAAAATTCTACTATGGTTTGTTTGAACACGGCGGCACTCAAAGTGCAGAACACAAAAAATCGCACTTAATACACCGGAAGTCACAAAAATTCACTTGAAAAAATTTTTAACTAGAAATCTAATCAAAAAACTGAAAACCGTGTATTGTACTAAGATTAAGGAACTAATCTCAGTTAACAGAAAAAAAGCAGTTCAGGATTTTCCTACTGATTTTTTTATTTGACTCAACTGCAATGATATATCAGGACACTATAATTTCCAATATCAATAGTACAAAGGGTTACAATTCGGAAAATATGATCCAGAAAGCTTAGTCAGGAGATCAGTAATTTTGATTTCAATATTTTCTTATTTCGCCATATTTTAAAAACTTTTAAGCGAATGAAATATATAAAGCTTCCAAACTATCTTGAACAGGATTGTGTTAATATGGTTGTTAAGCATCCTACTACGAAACCGGAAGTCAGTGGTTCGATACCTACGGGAAGTCAACGAACATTTCCCCTACACATATCCCCCACCGCAAGTAGTATAAGACAATACAGCTTCATTTGAATAACAAAATTGGAGTATCATGTTCGAAAAAAATTCGAACATCATACTCCAATTTTGAATACAAAGGGTTAGCAAACTTGACTCTTTTATCGGGGCCGGGATAGCTTGGTCAGCAGGGAGCTGGGCCCATATCCGAGAGTTCGTGGGTTCGAACCCCGCCGGTCGAAGACTCCCCGTGTAGTAAAATGGTGACTGATGCACGTTAAATCTGTCGAGTCGCTAAGTCCTCCATGTTCCCATAAAAAATCAATAACTCTGGGGGTTCTGAATTGGAGATTGATCGTTCTCTGATTCAGGTCAAAATTACGATCTGTGGATGAATGAATGGTAGTATAAATGGGTCCGCCCTATCAACGGGCGTGACGTATGAGTCTGGCAAAAGTCGAATTCTTGGTCATAGATGGCGCCACTGGAAAGCAAGAACAATCGCACCCCTCTGCTTTAACAGGCATACAACAATAACAACACTATTTTATCGTATTTTTAAACAGGTAATCCAATTCTGAGTTTATGACTACCAACATTCAACTCCGCAGCCTACTAATTTTGATCCCAAAAGACAAGGTATCTCCTGGATCAAGAGTTGGGTCAAACTAGCTTTCGTAGAGGACTTTTTTGATGGAACTGCCCCTCACTCGAGTTACGTAGAGAGTAAAATCTCCCACGGTTAGATCGATGATATTGGTATTTTACCCATGATCTGTCTATCTCTGAGGATATTTTACGTCAGCACTGTGGTTGGTATGAGCCGGGAAAAGAATTCGTATCAACCGGACACCTCATTGGGAGGCGAACGGTCTATCTCCTGAACCAACGAGGCTCAAATTCGAATACTATTGGTTTCTGAGCTATTTTGATGCAATTATGCTTAATTATGAGAAACCTTTTTCTTCAGTAATGAAAGGATTGGCGAGCGTCTCAGAGAGCAGGGGCAAAACCCTCGAAAAAACATAAAAATCTTTTTTTCTTTTGACAAACAAAACCTGGAAACGAATTCTTTTTCAAAATATCCGAATTTCTACGATAAATGTATTCAAAAACTTGCAAAACAGTTACACCCTTTACTGATTATTTCTGAGTTTGAAATATTTTCAGATTCCTAGAGTTCTTTTCGATTTTGACATGACATCCAACTTTCTCCTGCGACATAAAATCGCAGAGAAAGAAAACTCTCAGCAAAACGAGTAAAAGGGTTCAAAACAAGAAGGAAGGAAATCTGTAAAGAAATTTCAACCTAATTTAGTATTCAGTGGTGCAGAGAAATGTTTTTTTCAAAAGGTAAAAGTTTCCTTTAAAGCTCTTCAGTCGATATTTCGATTCAGAAAGAAGTAAAAGATCTTTTTTTTTTAATTTTCAGTATCAACCCTCGATATTATTCTGAGTGAAAGGTCTCAATATGGACCAATTAAGTTTTTTACAGCATGAAATGCTAGTTGAAAAAAAACAATGTTTTAATATTTTTGATAAGGAGGGATATTGATATATTTGATATTATTATCTTTTGTAACAATGGAGATAGGGTAAGTGGTATCCTTATATTTTATAATAATGGAAAAGAAATGAAATTCTAATGGTTGCAATTAGGAGAGGGATAAATCGTTTCCTTATGATTTGCAATAATTGTTAGAGGTTGTAATATGTTGTTATAATTGGTGTCACGTGACTGCGACTGCTGCTGCTTTCATTTAATTTTTATTGTTTCACTTTGGTTTTTATGTTGGCAACTTTCCAAAAAATGTTTATGTTGGTTATTTTGTGTTCGAATTGATTAGGTTTTGAAAATATCACTAAATTTAGATTGCTTTAGAATTAATAAATGTTCGTTAAGTTATAATTCGTATCTGTTTATTCATCTGTAGAACTTGTAGTTCATTTGAATAACACTAAAAGGCGTTCGCAATATTTATTTGTTTGCTGCAATTTACAATAATGAATAAAAAATCACATTCTTATATTTAGTATTAATGAAAAACAAGCGATAACCTTACAAACATAATATCTAGAAATAAGGAAGAAAATTGTAAAACTTATATTTTGTAGCAAAACCTTACCTTACTTTGCAATAATAATAAGGAAAAAACTAAATTCTAAATTATAATTTTCTACTATGTTTAATTATAAGAAGAAAGATTGTATTGTGATAATTTGTAAGAATGAGAAAAAAAAGTTATGTTCCCATTTCGCAAAATTAGAAAAAACATTATAATTTTTTATAAAAATAGTAAAAAGTTATTTTCCAGCACTTTGTAATAATGGAAAAATAATTCTTCTTATATTTAGTAATAATGAGAAAAAGTGATTGTACAATACGTTTTTTCTTTAAAAAATAGGGGGATGCAAAATGCTATACTTAGTTTAATAAAAGCGGTTTTTTTTTAAAAAAAAAAAAAAAGGAATACCAGTTTCGGAAAAAAACTTCCATTTACCATGTGCAAAAAAGTTAACAAGAAAAACAAAAAATAACTTTCTAGTTTTTCTACTTTTTCCTAATTTATTTCCTCCTCCTTACTACCACAGTTAGATATTTCACTTCAATTTCTAACACGTTTTACAAGCATTAAGAAAATTATTAAGGCTATGATATAGAAAGTATCGTGCTACTATATATTAATTCAAATCAGTTTAATTTTCCTACCTAACAGCACCCTTCCCATTATTTAAATTCATACCTAACATTAGATACTAGAAAAAGTAAACATAAAAGATGTTCTTATTACAAACTATAATCGAATAAAGAAAATTTTAAAAGTTGTCATATAATAGGTATTTCGAAAAAATTCTTTGGAATTGTTTCATACTTTCCGTTTACGTATTTTATAAATTATAAATCATGACTGAAAACATAATTAAAAAAAAATCTGCATATACCAATTCGAACACTTTTATCAATTACTGATTGTTTTAAAATCAAAATTTATAATTTTAAGATAAAAATTTCAAATCAAATATTTTACAATGATCAAGTACTGCATAGCGTGTTTGTTGTAGTTTCATCTTTTCTAAGTAATTTGTTGTGAGATACTAGTAGTTGGAATGTACTAAGAATGTAAAAACTGAAGCAATAAACTTAGCATTTCAATATTTTACTCAACTTCTTCGTGGTTAAAACTATTAGACAAAACCAGACAAACAGATGAGAAATTTATACAACTTAATACAACTATAGAAAGGTCAACTTAGCATTTCGTGTATTATTTCTTTCATTTTAATTGAATATTTTAGTTAGTTTTTTTTTCGATTTTCTTTCATTCACTGTAACATTTTAGATAGGTCCCAAGAAATCTGTTCAAGAAGCACAATAATTATTAAATATCCGATAAAAATAATATTTATCTTGCAATAAAAAAAAACATATCAATTTAGATTAAATTTCGTTTCCAAGCATCAGCTAAATCGAACTGTAAATAATTGTAAACGAATCGTATTTCTGTTCAATCATTTCTGAAATTGAAATAAAAGCATGACATGTACTTTTTGTATTTATTCCTTTTTGCAAACAAAGAAAATAGTGCGTTTCAGTAATTAATTCTGCAAATGTTATTATATTCTGGTACTATTTTTTTATTTTTTTTTATTGTTTTTTTTTAGTTTGATATTTGTTTTGATTCTAAAAGAACCATTATAATTTTTATACAAATATTTCTCCGCTACCATTCTTTTATTTAAATTAAGAAAAAATTTTTAAAATGTGTTTTATATTTATTTACGGGAATTATATTTTTATTAAGTTTAGAAACAAAAATGTAGATTCTTATTCGGCAACAATTTAAAATTAATTTTAAATAAATAATAATAATTCTCATTATATTTATCTACATTTTTCATTTAATTCTATTGACTAAAAATATTTATAGCAGTAGTTAAATCTATACTATTATTATATTTAAAGAAGTTTTTAATCAATTATATTAACTTATTTTTTAATGCTTCTAAACTAAGCATTGTAAATATGGGCCGGAAATGGTGCAAAATAATTTTAAAATAAGAGCATAATGAGTTATAAACTTATTTTTAAAATAAGGTTATATTATTCAGTAATTTAATGTGTTGTATGAATTAATTGAAGACTTTTTAAGAAAATTGATGAAAGGTGGGTACAATGAAGAAATATAATACCAGTTTTGACACCGGAAATTTTGGATGAAGAAATAAGAATTTTTAGGTAGCATTAAGTTTAATAAATGTTTAGATAGCATTAGAAATGTTAGGAACCATTTTATGTAACAAACAATTTGATTTGCTTTCTCCACTTTATTAAAAAAAGGAACAATCTTTATAAATCATATTTTAGTAAACTAAACAATAAAAAAATACTCAAAGAACTTAAAAAGTTTCTCATTTTAGAATATACATAAATATAATTTTTAAAACACTTAAAAATGCGTACTTTTATATTTTTCTATATACCTTTTTATCGCATGAATGTAACAAAACTAACGACAAAAAATTCTACCCCATTAACTTCTGCTCACTACTTTTCAACAGAAGCTTTCCTATGACTGTTCTTTACAGTAATAGAAAAGCTTCATGGATAGTTGCATTCGTTAGAGCAATAGAAAAACATCATAGTTAGTTGTATTCATTAGAGTAATAGATAAACGTCATAGTTAGTTGTATTCTTTGGAGTGATATAAAAACGTCATAGTTAGTTGTATTCTTCAGAGTAATAGAAAAACCTCATAGTTAGTCGTATTCTTTAGAGCAGGGGTAGGCAACGCGGCGCCCGCGGGCGCCCCCGATCGATTTTTAATGCGCCCTCGCTGGACTAATGTAAATGTATGATAGCCAGAGCGATTTACTTAACTCTTGTCAAACGGCGATATACAGCAAGTAGTCAGTTGAGTTTAGGATTGTGCATGATTATCTGTAAAATATGCGCCCTCGGTGATTTTCAAATTTAGTATTGCGCCCTTAAGGACAAACAGGTTGCCGACCCCTGCTTTAGAGCAATAGACAAACATCATAGTTGGTTGCATTCGTTAGAGCAATAGATAAACGTCATAGTTAGTTGTATTCTTTGGAGTGATATAAAAACGTCATAGTTAGTTGTATTCTTCAGAGTAATAGAAAAACCTCATAGTTAGTCGTATTCTTTAGAGCAGGGGTAGGCAACGCGGCGCCCGCGGGCGCCATGGCGCCCCCCATCGATTTTTAATGCGCCCTCGCTGGACTAATGTAAATGTATGATAGCCAGAGCGATTTACTTAACTCTTGTCAAACGGCGATATACAGCAAGTAGTCAATTGAGTTTAGGATTGTGCATGATTATCTGTAAAATATGCGCCCTCGGTGATTTTCAAATTTAGTATTGCGCCCTTAAGGACAAACAGGTTGCCGACCCCTGCTTTAGAGCAATAGACAAACATCATAGTTGGTTGCATTCGTTAGAGCAATAGATAAACGTCATAGTTAGTTGTATTCTTTGGAGTGATATAAAAACGTCATAGTTAGTTGTATTCTTCAGAGTAATAGAAAAACCTCATAGTTAGTCGTATTCTTTAGAGCAGGGGTAGGCAACGCGGCGCCCGCGGGCGCCATGGCGCCCCCGATCGATTTTTAATGCGCCCTCGCTGGACTAATGTAAATGTATGATAGCCAGAGCGATTTACTTAACTCTTGTCAAACGGCGATATACAGCAAGTAGTCAGTTGAGTTTAGGATTGTGCATGATTATCTGTAAAATATGCGCCCTCGGTGATTTTCAAATTTAGTATTGCGCCCTTAAGGACAAACAGGTTGCCGACCCCTGCTTTAGAGCAATAGACAAACATCATAGTTGGTTGCATTCGTTAGAGCAATAGATAAACGTCATAGTTAGTTGTATTCTTTGGAGTGATATAAAAACGTCATAGTTAGTTGTATTCTTCAGAGTGATAAAAGAACCTCATAGTTAGTCGTATTCTTTAGAGCAAGAGACAAACATCATAGTTGGTTGCATTCTTCAGAGTAATAGAAAAACCTCATAGTTAGTCGTATTCTTTAAAGCAATAGAAAAACCTCATTGTTAGACGTATTCTTGAGAGCAATAGACAAACATCATAGTTGGCTGTATTCATTAGAGTAATAGATAAACGTCACAGTTAGTTGTATTCTTTGGAGTGATATAAAAACGTCATAGTTAGTTGTATTCTTCAGAGTAATAGAAAAACGTCATAGTTACTTGTATTCATTAGAGTAATAGAGAAACTGCTTAGTTAGTTGAGTTCTTTAGTACAATAGAAAAACATCACAATTAGTTGCGTTATTAAGAGTAATAGAAAAATCTCATTGTTAGTTGTATTTATCAGAGAAATAAAAAAACTCGAAGCTAGTTGCATTCTTTAGAACAATAGAAAAATCACATAGATAGTTGTATTCATTAGAGTAATAGAAAAACGTTATAGTTAGTTGCCCTCCTTCGAGCAATAAAAAAACCTCATAGTTAGTTGTCTTCCTTAAATCAATAGAAAGCATAACAGTTTGTTTCATTTTTTAAAATAATAGAAAAGCATAATAGTTAGTTACATTCTTTAGAGCAATAGAAAAACATCATAATTAGTTGTATTTTTTAGAATAATAGAACAAAGTCATAGCTAGCAGTATTCGTTAAAGTAATAGAAAAACTTCATAGTTCGCTGTATTCCTAAGAGCAATAGAAAAACACCATAGTTGTATTCTGTGGAGTACTAGAAAAGCATCGTAAATAGTTGTATTCATGAGAGTGATAGAAAAATCATAGTTAGTTGAAAAGCTATTATAATATTTAACATTTTCATGAAACTACTTTAAACTGTTCTATGCATAGGCTGGATAATTTAAAATCGTGTTTTATGTTTCTGAATGTTTTCTTCTGACAAAAACATATTTTAAGGAATTTAAAACTGTCAAAGGAATATGATCTCTGCTCTGTATTATTAATCATAATTTTCCTTGTGATACGTTTGTTATTTCGCACAAAGTCATAAAAATATTATTATAAAAACTTTTTTAAAAATGGGTTTGCTCAAATTTCTTTTTTACTGCATATTGAAGACATATTAAGAAACATTTGTACCTTTGACTTATTATTTGTTTTTTGAATCTCGATTGAAAAACTCATACTTTGATAATCAAACATAGAAATAAACTCGTCTTCGTGGAGAAACTTATGAATCAAAACTTACTTTCATTGCAAATACACGCGAGGCACAAAAAAACGAAAACTATCCGCAGTTATTCTGAAGGTAAAGATAAGTTTAATCTTAGAGATATTTTGCATCAAAATTACGATCGATACAAAATAAAAATATTTGTATTGACATCTTTAATTTTAACTTGCATAGCCAAACCGGAATCAAGAACTCAATCTTCGTGATATTTCAACTAATTTTAAGCATAATCTTTATTTTTTTTCTCATCATTACAATAATTTAAAAATAAATCTTATTTACTTATGGTTTTCATCATTTATATTTAATGATGAACAGAAAAAATTTTACTAACATTCTGATATGCCATAACATCAAAAACATATTTTTCTTTACTTTTGCAATTCTTCATCAATTAACAAATTATTGAAGGGTAAATATGGCTTTTTTTTCTTCCTTTATTCTTTATACCCGGAAAATATAGATATATTATAACTTTTCTTACGATTTTCGTAATAACTTTTTTTATTTACTTCTTTTATTTACTCATAAACCCCAGTATAATGCATTTTGGATTCATTCAAAAAATTCTAAGTAAAAAGTTAACTAAGTTCGAGTTAAACCATTGCGTTCTCAATTGTCGATTGTTTGTCAAGAAGAATGATTTATTACAATAGGTTTTATGTACAGTTCTTGAAAGTTAAAAGTAAATGTATTTTGGTGTATGCATATTCAAATTGAACATAATTCAATATAAATTGAAGATTCAAAAAATTGAGCATAGTAAATAAATGCAATAGTAAGTACATAATAAATGCAATAATAAAACAAAAGTAAATACAATAAAAATTTAACATTCAAAATATTAAACAGAATTCAACATATATAGAACATTCAAAATATTAAACGAAATTCAACATATAAATTGGACATTCAAAATACTGAGCTTAATAATATCCAAATCTTTAAGAAACTTCCACTCTACTAATACACAAGACTGTTTATTTCTTTAAAAAAAATTGATTAGCATAAGGTTGTTAATTGTTATTAATTCAATGTTGTCAATAAGTTTCAGTTTATTTATATCTATCTAATATTACTATGAAAAAAAACTATGTTGATAACTTATACATGAAAAAAATCTACATAAAATATTTTCCCACTAGCCTCATCACCACCATGTATTAGCCATGTGTCTACATTAGCCCCAACATGAAATATGCTTACTTATCCCTAACGCTAATTATTTAAAACTATACAGAGCAAACGCTAATATTTAAACAAGTAAAAAATATGAAAATTAATATGAAATATGAAAATTAATGTAGGAAACTAAATCCTACCATGTGATTCACCAGCCAATAAAAATGTACAGACAACAATTGAAAATTTCGACACCATAATTATCTATAGTTAGATAACGATAGGAAAAAGTCGACAGGTTTCGAGCACTCAAAAATAAGTCCCTATTCTAGAGACTCCCCATGCGTGTTGAAAAAAATATCAGAAATAGTAAAGAAAAACGCAAAGGTAACAAAAAAATTTAAAATAAAATAGAACTGAAAAACAAAACTACAAAAATCCCATTCATCTAAAGAATTTCTTCCCTTTATTTGAATTTAAAGCTCATTTGGCTCACCCAATATAACTAAGATTCATTTATAAAACATGTGGTTAAAAGCCTTAGCTATTTTCAGAGACTGGAACATATACCTAATACCTTGGCAATGTTACATTGAATACTTCAGTCAAACCAACCCCATTTTAAAATTTAGTTGAAACGCTACTCCCGGCATGAGAAATTCGATTAATCATTTATTGATGGGAGAACAAAAATGAAACCTTAGGCATTAAACTAATTTTGATAACTCCAAAATTCATTTTACCCCTGTCACACCTGATTCTCTTGATGATAGGATACTTGTTTATTCACATGATTACCTATTCCCAGGTTAACAGCATGAGTTCCTCACCAATTCTCCATGCCACTTGGAATTGAATCTTGCCCTAATTTTTCTTTTTGCTAACTTTATTTTTCTAGTTACGTTCTCTACTTTTGTTTATCGTCCATTTTTTCATTGCTATTTTTTTTAAAAATGTTTATTCTGATATATGTTTTGATTTCTTCATTAATGTCTGGTGAGTCTTGAGAACTGGTGCCTATTTTTGAACGCTCGAAACATGCATAATTTTTATTTCAGTCTCCATAATTAAGTAAATGAAATCTTTATAGTATCAAGCATACTTTTCGCTTCAGTTTCTTGGTTCAATTTATTTCAAATACAACATTTACTTTTTTAACCAATATATCAGGTCTAGACATGTCCTGCACAAACAAACTCAACAATGTATTCTGTTACTCATTTGTATCTGTCAGAGATCAAGATCAATATCATCCGAAATCAATAGTTCATACATAAACAAAAATCTTGAAGTTTGAATTCAATTCCTTTTTATATCAAAACATTTCATGTGCGCGAATCAATATTTGTTGAACTGTAAGCTCGTACAATTAATGCTAACTTCATAAAAATACATATCTTGATAAGGTGTCATATTTTATTTGTTTGTAACGGAAAACATACTTATCACATTATTTTAAATTTTAAAATAAATTTCAATGTTGCAGTGTAATTCAATAGAAGACTTATGTTTAATTTTATAATACGTACCAGTTAAATACCCGTTTTCCGTAAGGGGTGAAAAAGAAATAAATGACCAATAAATCGATACTAACCTACACTACTACAAATCTGAAATGCAAAGTGTAACAAAAAAAGGGACCACCCTAATAACTTTTGAACTAATGGTAAAATCTTCACGTTCTAGGACTCATTCTGACTGATTCGAGTATGTGACCTCAATAATGCTAATTAATTAGTGCAGGCGATATATTAAGTAACTAAATCAGACACAAAAACGCACCTTCTCTGAATAAACATACATTTTTTTCAACGCATTTGGATTTCTGACCCCCAAAATATAGTGACTAGCCTCAATCTGGGAAATGCGGTCCAAAAAGTTTGGTCAGAAGAGCGTTTCAAAGTTTGGACTCATTTATGTTAATTTGACTTTTTTCTTTATTTCACCATATCTCGCTAACTTTTTAAGCATATTAAAAAATATATATACTTACACTTATAAAAATAGTTCATCCAAAGGTAATTCTAAGCAAAAAGAAATAAATTCTAGTATGTATTTATTATTTTTTGTTATTTTATTTAATGATAATCGAAAACATTTTGAATTTTCAGATATTTCTATATCATTTTAAAGTATCTAATTTTATATGACAAAATACAAAATCAGCACGAAATCAGTCAAATAATTCCTGAGAAATCAAATTTTCAAAAATGCAAGTTCTTCTAAATTCAATTTCTCTGTTCGACCAATAATACTCAAATTTCGTAATTTGACAAATGAACATTTTAGAATGAATGCGTAGAAAATATTATGCTTTACAATTCAAAATTTTTCGACCATTATTAAATAAAATGACAAAAAATATTAAATATATAATAAAATAATTTATTTTTTGTATTACGTTTGGATATACGAATTTTATATGTATATTCAAAAAATTTTCAATTCGCTTAAAAAGTTCTCAAGATATGGCGAAATACGCAAAAAATACCAAAAGTTATTCCGGATGATCGTTTTTTTTTTTTTTGACGCACTGTACATATCGACGCTATTATTAAAACTAATTTCATAATTGGCTTTTTTTATATTGTTATTTGATGATATTTATAATAATAAAATGAAGTGTTCGTCTGTTTGTGAGTCTCATTTATACTTCCCGAAAGTTTGTGCTATCGTCAAGAAATATATAAAGGGGCTGCAAGATGCAATATCAGCCTTCGGTCCTAAAATTCGTTTAAAAATACAGTGTGCTTGAAATAGACGTTTTGAAAATGAATTTTTCTTATCATTAGTCATTCTATCACATTAAACTGAAGACAATTACGTTTTTTTTTCAACTATTTAGATTATAACAGCAGTGATGTTATTTACTTAATTATACTATTTACTAGTTTTTATTTGTTATTTTTTGACCTATTTAAAAATAGTTGAAAATATTGATCAACTACTTTTTAGTCTAATTTAATCAAAAAAAGAAGTTTATTCCACGTTCTTTAATAATTAATTTTTTATTCGTTTTCTAATGTAAGCTCAATTAGGGATTTTAAGTCTATATCAACAAATCATCATTTCTATAACTATCAAAACCAGTGTTAATTTTGTTTATAATTGGATACCTACAAGTGACGTCATCGTAGGTCAGACGAATCAGACACTAATCATGCTCATTAAGTATTAAAAATCAAAACTAATGGAAAAAAGCTTATTATACGTTTAAGGTTAAAGTAAACAATTGCATTACTGTTATGGACATTAATAATGTTTAATTAATTTTGGCAATTGGTACACGGAGAACAGAAAAAAAATTTGCTGAAATTATCGTATTGTATAGGAATGACATATCCGATTAAAAAAAAAACTCAATATAATTCTGGCTAATAAATGCAGAAAAAAATTGTGATCAAATCTTTCATTTAATTGTTTACGTTCATATGGTAACATTTTACATGAAATTATAGTTTTCAATAAAAACATTTGAAAATAATTTTAGTTTTATTAATTGTATCAGCATTTTTTTATTTTTTGTTTTCAGCGTGATTTTGTTGTGATTGATTAACAACGATTTAATTATTATTTGCTTTTTTATGATTATTAGTTGTAAATTTTCCGTAACTATATTTATTTCACTTGTAATTAATTCATTCCGTGAAAGAAGCATGAGCATTAAGAAATAAGAAATAATATTAATAATATAGATTTTTAAACAAATATTAAGTTTAAGAAAAATATACTCTGATAAAAGAGTTTATATATTTCCCGAGTTTCTTTGAAACAAATTGCACAAATTCACACGCTAAAATCATTTTCAATCGCATTATTAAAACAACAAAAATGTCTACTTCAGTAAAGTAAACTTTATTTTTAGTTTTTCATCAAATAAAATAACTAAGTGATCAACAATTAATAATCGATTAATTATAATGATTCGTCATATCAAAATTTAAATTAGGTTTTGAATAAAAACTTCCAAACTCTAATTTTGTTCTTGATTGAGCAAGGCATAAATTTTATTGTTTTGAGAAAAAAAATTCAATAATTTTAACGAAAATTTCAATCTGAGCATCAAACTTTCAGAAAACAAAATACTGAGAATTTATATCCATTTTAAACTTGTTCTCTTTATTTATTAGAGTACAGATTACTTTTAAAATATACATTGTTTTATTAGAAGAAGCTGATGTAAATAAAGAAGCCATTTTGAATATTTTTTGAAACTTCGTTTCATAAACTGGTATAAAGTAATCGATCTTTTCTTTTTTTCCAAAATATTCAACTTTTCAGAATTTAGATTCTGTCCTTATATGAAGAGTTTTTAATTACTGAATAAATAGAATTGAAAATTTATATCCAGAGCGTAAAACATTCCTTGGAAACTGCCTAATACAATGGCATGGAAACTTACTGACAATTCACTGAAATTTAATTACTACGTACTCTTCCATACGCTTAATTCCATGGCTCAAATACTTCAGAACACTATTAACTTGGTGATATTCATTCATTTTTTGTTAAATATTGCCTTTACTGTTTAGGAATATAAACAAAGAATTTGATGTTGCCAACAAATTGCTTCATATATTTTAATTTTATGAATACAAGATGCATCTTAATTAGCATTGTCTCATTCAAATTAATTTTTTGTTTTGTTAATAGTCATCCTGAAACAATTTAAATTGAGGAATGTAAACAATTGCTGGAATCTTCGGTTCCCTGTGCATGATTCTATGCTACAAATATTTATCATTGCATTTAGAGAATGAGGCCAAGAAAGCAGTGGTCCCAAGCATCTAATCAACGGTTAAGGGTGCTAAAACTTCGAATTCAGTACTATTATTTTGATTCTGAAAATTAATTTTAACAGGTAAAGATTTGGATCAAAGAAAATATTTTATTGAAAACATAGCATAAATTTAAAACAAAATTAAATGATCGTGTTTTAGAATGTTAAAATAAAAAGTATAACCATCAAAAAAAAGTATTTACAAATTTTATGAATAAAAAAAGAATGTAGTTTAAAATAACTAATTTTTTATATATTTATTTCCTCAAACATTATAATAGATTATAAGTATTTTTCTTTTATATATTTTTGAGTATTTCCTATAGCTAAATGAAGCATTGCAGTAATGGCACGACTCATTTGAAAGACATCTATTCGAGGAGTTTGTCCTAGGCATCGACACACTTCTGCGAATCATTGAATATTCGATTACACTAGGGAACAAATTTTTGTTGCATTTATACAAGTACATAATCTAGTCTAATTCAAGTGTGAGGATTTCAAATCCGAAGTTAGTTTTGCTCCTTAAGATACATATTTTTTTAATTATATTTTTTGTCGAAATGGGAAATTCAGGATAAGAATTGCATTGGAAATGTCGTCGGACGTGGCTAGGGACATTTCCTTAGTATGACCTTCTCAGAAAAAAATGGAGAAAAAGTTAATGATCTCGCCATGTATGACGTCGTTAGACACTGTTGTGCATACTGCTAACGCCTTTGTTATATATAACGTTCTAAAACTTGTACATTTCAATGAAAAGTAAACTGAAAATGATATTTTGAGAAAAAACTGCAGTTTTGAGAAAGAAACTTGTTCCAGATTTGAAATCAGTGATGCATATGTCTTTATGATTTTTTAAAAATAATCTCGAGCAGCAAAAAAAAAAAAATTCCTCAGTGTTATTTATATTCCAATTGTTTATAATCATTTTAAATCTAATAAAAAAACTAGCTTACAAATTCTCAACCTCATTCAATCCGTTATATTCTTTTTTATATTAGGACAGGGTTTGAAATTTCAGGTTCAAAGTTTTTGCTCTCTTCTATTTCTATGAAAAATGTAAATAATTTTCAAAATGTTAACACATGTAGTATACAGAACTTTTCTCCCTCATAACTACAAAACGAACGTAAGAAATTGAAACACGTTTATTGCTGAAAAACATTAATATTATTTTAAAGCAGTGTTTCCCAAACTTAGGACTTTAATGTATCCTTTCTAAATTTTTTGTAACGATGTGTACCACTAATTAAAAAAAATTAATGTACTTTTTTAGAAAATATGTTTATTTCACTTTTTGATACGAGGTTTAGTTAATACGTTTATTTGCAACAGTAAGAAAGATGATAGGTAGAAGAATGAAATTATATTTTATAAAAATAATCAAAATAAGTAGAATTTATTACAAAGCATTACTGTAAAAAAATTACACAAAAGTTAAAAATCACAACTGGCTGTTGACACCATTAATTATTAACTCCTCAATATATAGCCAATAGAAAAATACGTAATCGTAAATTTTCATGCCTAGTTTTGTTATTTTTAAATAAAAATTTCTGAAATTTTCGTTTGTTGCAAGATATTGCAAGATAAGAATGCGTACCCCCGCTAAACTGTTCCCGCACCCCTGGGGGTACGCGCACCACACTTTGGGAAACACTGTTTTAAAGAATAGCTTCAATAATTGCAATAATATCCACATGACATTAAAAGCCATTAAAATGCAAAAAGAAAATATTAAAAAATTAAAACATCAACAATGTTCTGATATTTTTAACACTTCATATTTGTATACATCTCCCCTCGAAACTAAAATACCATTTGTCGAATTCAGGCTTAATATCAAACTCTGTTGATGTTAAGTCTGTGAGGCTGATGTTAGGCCTCTCTCAGGTCTAATGTTAATTTAAAGAGACTCTGAGCAAATCGTTGAGTATTTCAGTCTTCAAAGAGTTTCTGTAAGCTGTCTCCTATCTCTGGGGACAGCTGAAGCCTTTCTCATAAGAAGCTGTGATTACTGGTAAAATAGTATGATTACGTTATAATCTGGAGTTAATATTCTTCACTGTATAAACTTCTTCAGCATCTGATTCAATGTTCTTGAAACCAAGATAAAATTGAATTTTACACATTCTCCCAACACATCCTCCACTTATTTGTTCATAAAAGAAATTCGGGTATTAATTCAATGAGATATTCTTTATTTCCTCTGTTCCAAATTTAAGGAATTTTTTCTTCAGAAGGCTAAACAAAGGCATCAAAAACATGTAAAGGTGTTAATTCATCTGTTGACATAGATTTTATTCTTTCTGTGATGTCCTGTGATTTAGTCTTTCTGTCATATTTAATCTCCCTTTTAAAGTCTGAAACTATTGCTTCCCATTTTCAATATTTGTCATTTGAAAACTCACAGTTCTAGGAAAACTACCGCAGTTTAATTCGAAACACATCATTGATATAAGACTAAACTTACTCGCTAATCCTAAATATTCGTTCACCAATGGCAAAGACGTGGGGAGAAATTTCATATTCTGTATTAGAATATTAATAAAGTTTGGAATTTTCAGTCAGTTCAATTTGCTTTGAATGACTATCATTCTTTATTCTAGAATATTTCGAAACGTATATGGCAGTTCATACATTGATGTATGAGATCTGATGTAGCTTTATTTAAAATACAATCTAAGTTCAGAGAGACTCTTATTGAATCAGTATAACTTTTCATGCATATGCCTAGTTATCAGTCGATTACAAAGTTCGTAACTATTTTTTTTAAAAACTATTCAAAAAGTATAATTAGGAAATTCAATTTCAAAACTCTACCAGCGAATTCAATTAAAAGGAAGAAAATAAACTCTCGAGGACGCGATTAAAAACTGTATATTTGGTGTAGTATGTAAAAAAATCTTATTATATTTGATTATCTTTGATTTATTATTCTTTGAGAATGTGAGTCAACTACCTTTTACCTTTATATATATCCTTTAGTTGTCATACTTTAATTGTTATTTCTACACAGGGGTGCTAAGCCCCCTTCTTGCTGACGCTCTCCAACCCCGATGATTGATTCACAATAATTGCTGTTGCTTGACATAAAACAGTTAAAGTTATTTGACTAAAAATATATATATAAAAAAGAGCACTTGTGCCGTCTCTCCCCACGTCCAAATATTTCTCTTATGATGCTATTAAGATCTATTAGTGAACATAAATTATTTTTCTAAGAAATCATTTTTTGCAATAACATTAAAAATCAGAAGTTTATTGTTATAACAAATTTGGTTAGTTCACGACTGTAATTCAACATTCTTGCTTATCAAGCTGATGGATGTATTTTAAATACAATTTTTGCATTCATCACTATGTGCATGAAGCTAAAAGTTAAGTTCTAAGTCATTTAACGAATTTCTTTAACCATTATTCATAATGGTATATTAATGTAATTTGCACCGAAATGGATTAATTGTAAAATGGTTAATAAGATCAGACACGGATTTATATGACTTTATCGTAAAATGTAACATAGATCTACATTATAATAATATCAATAATAATAATAACAATTCTCTTAAACTCTTAATTTAGAAAGCAAACAAAACGTAATAATAACATTACAGTAACCTTTAAATAAAGAATCCAAAAATATTTATAGGAAGCAATTCGCGATCGCAACGCTCGAGTACGCCATCTAGCGGGAGCCTGTAAATATGGGACATTAATTTATCACGTTTTCATTTAGTTCCATCAAAGTCATTGACTGAATCAGACGCCATTTTTTAGCAGCAAATAAGAAACAAAATTTCCCTAAGGAAAAGGCCGAAGAACTTGAAAAAAATCTCCAGAATATTAGTAAATCTTTCAGGAACAGAACACGCCAAACATTTGAAGAAAAATTCCTCAATAATTTTTAATTTCTATTATCAACAAACTTGCAACTGATGACTTCCGATTTCGGATACTGTTACAGATGTGTGTATTAAGGTAAAATGCATTTCTTCTGTCTTCAATTCATTACGAATTAAAGTGAAGTCAACATTGCTTTCGTCATTCCAGTGAATAAATATGAATTCAGAACATACAGAATTGTAATAGTTATAGCATATTCTTCTTCGTTATAGAATAGTATATATTTCTGTATCCATATAATTCGGAAAACAACAATAAAAAATTATCCAAGTTACTTGAAATAGTGCCATTTGTGCTGATTCTTAATTAATTTAAATCGTTTTCTTGGTAAGTTTTTTTTAATTTTGAAAGAATAAGTTCAACTAGAATTCAGCTATTCTGTTTTTAGCTACATATTCAAATTCATATCAATTATAAAATTTTGCTGTGTAGTATGTTATCTAAAAGTAATGAAGGTATAAACTATGTATCTATTATTTGAGAATAAAGTTTTCAAACAAGGAACTTATCATTTTGGAATTCTCCGGGAATCATAAATCAGGTAAGTGCAATGATTTTTACAATAAAAAATTTGCTTGTAAATATTTTTTTTTCATTTGATGATGGTTCTCTACAGAATGGTTTTTTACGTCTGATTAAGAACTATAAGAATAATAAAAAAAGAAACAATATGAAAGTTTTTATTTCAATGTTAATAATTCTTAAAATCGTTTTTTTTATCCTAAGAATTCTTCATTTTCCGTTTTTTAGTTTATAATTTTTTGATAAAAATTGTTCTCAAAATACTTTTGAAAAATTAAATGGTATAACATTATGTGTTTATGTATACTTCTTGTATATTCCAATGTTTGAAATAATATGATTCAGAAAAGTATGGAATAAAAATTCGGTACTTACGACGTATTAACGCCACCGCCGCTACAGATTTGGCGGTTTTTAAGTGCCGCCAATCTACACTTAAAATTTTTGCGACAGTTCATAAAATAAAACACTTTATTTAAAATCAAAATAGTTAATTGGATTTCGGTGGAAAGTGAGCCGATATAGAGTTTAGCATAGATTCAAAACAATCATATCGCCATATGAACTCTGATGAATAAAATTCCAAATGAAATAACATTTCCAAAACGTACGTTTGCCAAGATAAAGTTTTATGTTGTGGGAATTGGTACATTTTCGTTTTTTCGGTAAAATATTTCCCTCCTGAAAAAATAAAATTGCATCTTGTTTTGTTTTTGGCAAATCCCAAAGACGAATATTCGTAGCACTAAAAATGGCGACAAAAAAGAATTGTTTTTTTTTTTTTTTTTTTTGTTTCGTCAGCATTCTTTATTTTACGTTTCTTAGTTTCTAAATAATGATTTTTATTGAAACTTGAAATTTTTTGATAAAAATTGTTGTCAAAAAACGTTGTTTACAAAATTAAATTTCATAAAATTATGAGGCTTATGTATACTTTTTGTTCATTTTAATTTTTGAACTAATATGATTCTTAAAACTATAGAATGTAAAGTTTAAATGGGCCTTTCATGTTATATCATTACATTTAGTAATACTATTTCTCGGGCATTAGGTTTTAACTCTTATAAGAATATACATATTTTTTTCTGTTAATGTACAAATATTTTTCCGATGTGTTTTGGATATTCCTTCTCTAATAAAAAGAGATACCATTTTGTTTTCGGTTGTACAAGAAAGAAGATCAAGCATTTTTCCTTTTTAAATTTAATAAGCCACATTAAAGAAGGAACGTTGCAATGCTACACGCTACATTAACGACGTCTCCAGAGTAACTGAATGACGGTTCATATGGAAATCGCAGGTAAGCGTCTCATACAACAACGCCCCCTATAGTTCGTTGCGATCGCGAATACCTTTATGACCTATACGAATTTCATGCTGATGACAACCAAACCAATATGAAAATTAATGAGGGAAAACTGGATCTTACCATGTGACTTTCCAGGCAATAAAAATGCACAGTCAACAATGTAAAATTTTGACACCATCATTAGATTTTTATATATATAGTTACATTCCTGTAACTAAGATCCGAAATTTAAATTTTGTCGAAAAAAATTTTTTGAATTGCAAGCAATTGCATATTTGTGAAATATAATTTTTGTCTAATGAAACATAAATTTAAATTTACTATGAGAAAACTTAATTTACAATCAACAAGAAATTTATTCTTTAAAATATCTTATAATCTTAAAATTGAACTTAGAATTTAAAGCCCAAGAAACAGTCTTGAACTATCATTTGTAAATAAATAGCAGTTCAATCTATCTTAAACCACCAAAGACAATATCGATCTGTATAATGAATATTCTATTTTAAGCTCTTAAAAAAGAAGAATGTCGTCTAAGAAATAAATTAGATTTCAAAAGCATATTTGACAAGAAAACCATGATTTTAGAATACAGAAGTTTTTAAATAATATAAAATAATAGGGTGGAATGAAATTTCTGAACTACAAAATAGATGCCTAGATGCTCCCTTTAATTTGTTTCCATTGTGATTAAATTCTACTCAAATTCTTTTCTTCCTTTTTTTAAATTAGGAGGAACATGAGTCTTAAAAACTCGGTATAAGTAAAGAAATATTCTTTTTTTCCGAAAACAGTTTTTCAAAAGTTTGAAATTAACTTATTTTTGTTCAGACAGAATGAATTAAGTATTGTACAGTTTATCGATTAACTATTGATATTTGTAGTAATTACTTTAAGATAAAGAGTTCTCGTAATCGTTATTTATAGGCCAGGTATTCTGAAATTTAAAGTATCACAACTTAGCGACCTATACCATGATGGTTGCAGCGTATTCAGCACTTCGCACCACCTTTATTTTCCAGACAAGCTGCAATCTAAATTTTGATGGGTTGCAGCCCACCACAGGGGCTACTTCAGGGTACTTCACAATGACAGCTCAGATATTTAACCATCTCGTCTCAATAATTAATTTAGTTTTTAAAATTAACAGTATGTATTAAAATTTAATTGCATTGTATTATCTTATTGATAAATGCATTAAATTTTCTTAGCATTAGGTGTGAAAGCAAATTTAGATACCAAGTAACTATGCGATAAATTTTTGCGTAGCTATGTGGAAAAAATTAAAGGTTTTATGAAAGCATAAATGTTTTAAGTTTCGACAACAAAAAGGTTCACAAGGGAAAATAGCTAAAAGTGACCAATTTCAACTTATTAGATTTTAAAACTTATTGTCCTACAAGATAAATCAATTTTCGTTGTAATGATTATTATTAAAACATTAATAACAAAAATCACAGTAATTATTTTCACACATATTTAATAAGCATTGCAGAATCTATAAAACACAAACAGCCATTTCATGTCCTTAAATATATATGAAATATATATGAAATAAATATTTACCGCCTTAGCGTTTTTCTCGTAACTTGTTCGAATTGGTCCTGGAACGTTCATCGGTCGTCCTTACTAATTTATGTTTGCTAAATTGTTATTCTTTAAAATAATTACTTTACCGAAGAAAACTGTTCGCTTTTCGGATACAAGTAAAATAAGAAATGCAAAACTGAAAAATTTAATACCTTTATAACTTTTGACCAAATAATTGGAATTTCAGGTACAATGGGAAGAAACATTCTGGTGAAATTAGTATTATATATGATTTTAACATTTCTGTTTTAAAACATAAACAGAATTCGGGTTAATAAAATCAAATTATACAGTAAAGCCATTCATTTAGTAATTTTTCCGTTCACATGAAAATATTATGGAGCTTCTTGGTGTTCCCATAGAGTAAAACGCATGGTAAATTTTACTTTATTCTAGTAGTTTCAACAATATTTTTTCTCGGTGTGTAATAAAATCGAAAAAATTCGAGGGACACACCGTAAATATAATAAAATATTTTTGCAGAACATATCTAGGTTATGAAATCGGACACACAAATGCACTTACTCTGAATAAACATAGCTTTTTTTCCAAATTTTGATTCTTGACTCTCAAAATATGGAGGGTATGTCAAAATATATTTTATTAATTAAAGCAAGATATCAATTGAATGTTTGGGCCCTACAATATCACTCTTTTGGTATTTGTACTAATTTCACTTTTGGTATAGATCAGATTAAATTTAAATGTGCCAAAATAATACAAAAATACGTTTAAGCATACGAAATCAGATACAAAGAGTGCTTCTCATAAGTAAACATAACATTTTCCAAATGGATATGGATTCTAAATCCTTAAAATACGAAAAGAAAATTGGAATCGTTTAATGTTTATGTCACTTGTAATGTGTATGTACTGTGTAATGTGTATTTTACTGTATTTCTGAAAATATTTATGACAATTAAATAGTTTTGTCGAGCAACTGTAAAACTCGTTTATCCAAAAGCAACTACAGATTTTTTTCAAATCATTTTTTTTTTCGTTTGAAGTTTGTTTTTTTTTTAATTTTGATATTCAAATAAGATTTTGAATTATAAAGTATAACAAATTATAATATTTCAAATGAAAAAAAATCTGAAATTTGAAGGAAATTAGTCAATAGTTGTTGAGAAACAACAGCTAAACAATACAAATTATTCTTTGTATATCATTCAGCGCGAAAAAAGTTAAATTCGCATAAAGAGAAAATATTTTTGGAATATTTCCGCATTGCAGCTACTATTGTGAAGGTTCCTAATCCAAATCTGATTAAACAAATCATACTTTTTCAGAAAAAGGGTGCTTCTGAGTCTGACTTCGTAACTTAAAATACCGTCTGTGGAAACATTATTTTATTTTATAACCGTCGTTGAACAACCGAGCAAATTTTGAGTTTGCAATTGCCAATAATCAACTCCGTAGTCATGTAATTTTGAACCTACTCCAGAAGTCAATGGAACTTCGCGTTACATGGAGAGGAAAACCGCGGAAACCTCCAGCGGTTATAAGAATTACAAGGACTCCCTAACCCATGATGCGTCTACCACTGAAGATATTTTATCTCCGCACTGTGTACGGTTTATTATGTGTAGAGTGCGGTACGGAATTTGTATCAACCAGACATCCCTGAGATACGAACCCAGTTCCCTTCCACTTCATTGGGAGGCGAACACTCTATCCCTTGAGTCCTCACTGCGCCGCACAAACCTTATAGCGCAGTTAGAGTTAGCTCCTTGATTCATTTAAAAATATAATCATTGGATCAAAAGCTATAAATGTGTTCGCATTTTTTTCCTTTTGCCAACAGCATTTTGAGCATTTTTTTCCTTTCTCTCACCATATGGTTTTGAATTTTATATTCAACTGAATATTTTAATTTATTCTATTATCTAAATAAAATATAAGAAAACATAAAGTATTAATATATAAACTAGAAAAATCCTAGAATAAAAAATGAATGAAATTATTTCATAAAATTATTTATTATTTCCTTTTTTTATTTTATATAAAAGTATAGCAGATATATCATAAGAAGTATCATTGTTGAAAACTACAGCAAAATCAATTTACTACAGACAGTAAAACTTCTACACAATTGAACAGTTTGTCAATAGCAAACTCTGAAGATTAACTTTAAGACTTTATTTAAGAAAAATATTCATTAGTTATTTAATGAGTTTATTATTTTATGAGTGATTACTCTTAGCCTTAGCTTGAACAATAAATTTTTTCCTTTATTTTTTTAATAATCGTTTCATAGTATTTATTTATTATAAATGATATTTAATGTCCTAATCATTTTGCTTAAAACACAACAATTTATAGAAACCTTCGAAATCCATAATATCATTGGAAATAAATCGATACTTCCTTGTGTTCTACCGAAATCGATTTTACATAAATCGAAACTTTCTTGAAACTTTCGAACAAATCTTATTTAGAAAACAAATATTCCTGGTGAATTTATTCCAATTGATTAATTTGTATTTCAGCTCATCCATTGTTGAAACTACTATGCATCGAATTTTTGTCATTGTGCATCAAAATTTACAAATGTATCGCACTCTCGGAGTAATAATTGATAAGCGATAGTCTTTCAAAATATATCGCATCGATATGTTAAATATTTACTTTATTTTAGAACTTACTATGGTAAATTATTCAACTTAGACTTATTCTTGTTTGCTCAGTACTAGCCCTGGTGGGCTCTTCCTTGCTCGTCGGATCTGTAATAATAACTCATGTCTAGGACATGACGAGTCTAGGACATGACGAGATAATAGTCAACTATACGGACGGTGCAGAATATAAATATAGAAAAAAGGCAATAAAGTAGCACTGCCGGAGGACCCACCTTCCCCGAATCGGGTCCGTAAATAATTAAAAAAAAATTCGATAAATTTTGTTTAAAAAAAGAACTAGTGGACTGCTTGAAATTAACTACACTACAGAAAAGTCCGGGATCAAATTACGGTAAAAAAATAACGGTCTTTCGGGTGCAATCATCCATAAAATCCATTTTTATCGTAAATATTATACCGTAATTTTTACAATAAGATTTATTTAATTAGAATGATTCAAAGATTTTACGATATTTATTGCTGTAAAAATTACAGTTTTTTAGATTTATGTTCCCAAACATGTTCCGTAAATAGGGATTTTATGGTTATAAGCCATAATAGTGAAGTACCAGTACCCTAATTGTCGGTACTTTTTTTTACCGGAATTTCTTACCCTTACGAGGAGAAAAACACATCTTTACATCTAACTTCTTCTAAAAACACGAATGACCTAAGTTTAAATTTTGATCCAGATAGTTAATTTTGATTATTTTCTCAGATTTAATTGAAAATAAATCGCAAGGTAAGTGAAAGGAAAGATGCACATGATTTTTATAAAAATAACTTAATTTAGATCTTTAAACTAAACCGGCTGACTTTGTTCAATGTAACGAACTGAATTAAAGATAAATCAAGAGTCAAGAGATAGACTTCGTAATTAAGCAGTTGCCTCTTTTACATAAAATATCTAAGTTTAGGATCATAACCTAATAACTAATTTAATTAATTTGTTACTATTCGGTTTAAGAGTAAATCAAAGGGCCATAAATTAAAAGCCAACTACGAGTTGAAAGATTTTTCTTCTTTATACAAATAATACAAGTATGAGTTCCGAACCTAGGCTAATTTTTTCGATATATCTGATTTTTTTAATATAAATCAAGAGGCAAGTGATTTATAAAGGAATGAAGAATTATTTTAAATCATCCTTTTTTACACAAAATCCTTAATGAGAGTTCTGAGCCTAGCAGTTATTACTGATTTAATTTCCAATTGGATTTCTAATACGTTTGAACATTATCATTTAATTTAGTGCAGTAATTCTTGATTTAAAATTATTTCCAGTAGTTCTGCATTTTGATCTTTTTTGTGCTTTTCATTTCTTTCTTTTTTTTACTAAAAAAAACGTTCGCTAAATATCTCTTTACTTCTTTTCAAGCAAAAAAAAAAAAAACAGCTAGCAAATATCTTCCAAGCATTTTTTAAAGAACATTCCTGAAATTTTTTTCCAACTTCTTTTTAAAAAAATCGCGAATATCTTTCAAACTTTTTTTTCCAAAAAAGGCATTCCTCAAATATCATGAAACCGATTTAGAAGATACATCATCCTTGTGAAATACAAAAATGTGAAGTCTTTTTTTTTTTCTTTATGTGAAAACTTAAAGAAAATAATTATAATTAATCTATGCATTCACAGAAATAGAACTCGCACTTCTGATGATTCATTAATCTTTGAGCTGTATCCCTTTAGTTTTGAGAATCATTTTGTCACAAAATCACGTACTTTTTGACAAAACGTGATCTCTCAAATGCATACTTCCTTCTCTCGAATGCTTCTTTACTCGAATGCTTCCTTACTAGATTCCTTACTTCCTTACTTAACTTGAAACCACATCGGAGTGCATTGAGAGAAATGCTAACTAAAATGACGAATCTAGAATGAAGAATAGAACATGGAAAATAAAGCAACAAAGGGAGCTGATTGCGCTATGGGGTATTCAATGAGGTGGTCTCATATCAAGAAGACCCGAGTTCGAATCCCACTTCGGGTATACGTGTAACTTAGAACTCTGTTCTGTCTGCGCTTAAGTTGTTTGGGTGACGTTGATCAATCTATAAGGTGCCCATGATAAAGTTATTATTAGAAATGTTAGATACATGGGCGCCACAATTTTTGTTTTCTTTTTTGGGAAAAAAATGATGAAATATTTCTTAAATTCTGGTGAAATTGGTTTCTTCAAAGAAGTCACGATAGTTATTTCGTCACTTCGACGAAACATTCGCTCGGAGCATACAGCTGGAAACTGTTTCGGGAAAAATGAGGAAAGTTTCGTGATATTTAAGCATCCAATCATCCATTTTTTGCAATGCGATGACTTATATGACACTTAAATTGTGTGTGTCTAAAAATAAAAAAATCGAATCACAAGAATTTTAAATAATAAGGAAAATCGAAAGAGAGTATCCTAACACCGTCAACAATGGAAATATAGCACGTTTAACCTAGAGTAGTATTTTATGGAAAATAATAATGGTATTTAATATCTGATGGGAGATAAAATATTTATGATAGACTGTAAAAAAGCTGCCAAATTTACGTATGAAAACTGTCAGCTGGTGTTCTGTTATAAAACCGTTCCTTTCACACAAAAATACTGTTATTTAGCAAAAGAATGCTTGTTTTTTAAAAGATAAATACTACTAATTCAGCAAAAATTTCAATAAAGTAAGTATCTATTTGTCGGTGCGAGCCGAGATCAGCATTCGTATGACCAATCGACCCTGGGAATCGAACTTAGGCGCTTCATTGGGTGGCGAGCACTCTATCCATTGAAATGCTGCAGATCTAGATTCTCAGCACGAAGCAAATTCCTAAACTGCTTTTAACTTAAAATTCTTACTTATTAAAATAATATTTAAGTGTAAAAAACTTTGAAACTAAAATGGCCCACTTGTATAAAAGTGTTTGGCTACGAAACTAACCAAAAAATTATATCTAACGAAATATAATAATCAGATAGCGCATCAATTTGACAATAAAGTCGAATTATAAAAAGGCTCAAAATCATCAAATAATTGCTGAAAAATAAGAGCAAGTACAGAAAATACAATTGTAAAATGATTTGAAAAAGGGAGGGCGATCTTGCAGTAAGCAAAACTGCATGGTAAAACCTAGAATTTGTACTGACTGTCTTAGTTAGTTTATTATTAGGATGAAAAACGGAGAAAAGCCGTTTTGTCAACAAAACAGCATTGAACCGTCAAATATGCAGAAAAAGTCTGTAAAAAGAACGGGAATTGCAGTGTAGGCATAATACTAAATGTAAAAAAGTTCTAATGTCTAGACTATTAATAAGAATCAAAATTATTCTTATTTGTTTAATCCAAAAAACACTATTTTATTCACAAACGCGATGCATTAAATAAAGTTGTTTTCTCTCCATCCATTTGTATCCGTTTAAAAAAATCTCATTTTATAAAGCATTTCTGTTTAATGTCTGAATTAAAAAAAATAGCAATAAAATGTCGCGACATCAATTACTTCCCATTTGAGACAAAAGTTTTGAGAATTTTCATTGATTGTGTGTAACAGATGTTTAGAAATAACGACTGGATGCTAATATGAATTTAATGATACATTCAAACAAAACTTTAATCCATATAAGGAATGAATTAAATGATTGATTGAGTTTACTAATTAGGATATTTTTAGCAATTCATTTCGTATATTGAAGAATGGAAAAGAATATTTTGCATTGTTTAGTTAATTAGCTTTGTTTAAGTTGTTTGATTAATATAATTCAATTCTAAAATTAAATCTTTATAAAAAATATTAATCTATGTAGGATTCATAAATCAAATTTTTTTCACAAATTAATTCGAAGATCAATTGTAAAGGATACATCTAAAAGATATTGAAGTGTATCACCTGGTGTTATTAATAAAAATTATTCCGTACATATTTATAAATAGTTCCTTTTTTGCAAATAAAAATTTAGCTCTTTTAGCTAAAGCAAATATTTAAGATCATTAAAAATATATATTATAAATTATTAGGAAAACAAACAAAAGAGAAAATTGAAAAATTATAAATAAGTACTACTAACTATGCATGAGCTATAAGTATAAAAAATACTTAATGTAAGATAATCACATAAAAACGAAAGAAAACTACACGGAATACAATAAAAATTATTTATAAAAAATGAAAAAAAATACACTGAAATTTTAACACAACATATTAATTTAATGATTTTTATAGAAATTTAACAAATGTTTCTCATGCAGAATTTTAGAGAAGTTCTTCTTTAAGTAAAACTTCACTAACGGTAATTTCTTGCACTCCTCTGAAAAAATTAAAATAGATTTGAAATGAATTTTGAAAGCATCATACAGTTTATCACGAAAAGATATAACTTTTTTTTAACTCACATAGTTATATCCACAAATATTAGTGCTTTCTGCTTTGTATTAAAGCAAAATATATCAATACAATAGTGTAAAAAACACTAAACAAACTCAGACCAATTAATCTGAATTCAAAAGAAACCGAAACATGATAAGCCCATGAAATTGAGCAGGGGAAGATAAAATATAGGGCAATATTAACAACGTATAACAAAAAAAATCAGTGTTCTAAATAACCTGTTTTGGAATAAAAGCTTATTAGAATTTTTAGAAAAAACAAATTTTGTTTTTAAACGAGTAAAATTGAACAAAATGTTTTAGTTAGTTACTGATTAGATATGCCTACCATGAAAGGAAATATAATATTTTATCTGCGTGTTAACAATTGCTTAAAATACTATGTATGTTTTTAAGAACCTTTTAAAATTTATATGTAAAACAATATTTTGCATTCTTTAGAAAAAGAGGTACATAGCGAATTGTGTTTTCATATCTTATGTGTGCTATATGTAACACGAAAAAAAAATTCTGTGATTCTAATTCGATTCTGAGTTAAAAATTCTAGTTCGGTGATTCTCTTATTTTAATTGCTACTACTATTTAATTATATTTTTATTTTGATCTAAAAATATTATGCGATGTCAACATTTCTTGTGCATATTTCTTCCTCCTTCCATTTTAATAAAATTTTATATTTTAATTTTTTTCGTAATTTTGAGTATGAAATATTTCGGTTTCTCAAATAATTACTGAGCTGTGATAAAATACCCAAAAGGTGAAATAAATATTAAGGAGCTCGAACTTAAACTATAATATTTTCCATATTCTGGTGAACCTTCTTCCCATGACTGAAGTATCTAAAATTCAAATACGCTGATAAAATTTTTGTTTATTCAACTAAAATGCATTTTTGTTAGATTTTTAAACTAAAAACACTTACACAAAATAATTAACCTATAAATTAACGACCGAACCATTAAAACTGAATCTTAATGATTGAAAATCGACCCTTTAGATCAAAATACATTAAAGTGTTCAGTTTATTCAATTGGTTCAATCTCTAGTGAGGGCTTGGAGCTCTTCTTAGCTTCAGATCCAATCCATTGCTTGAAAAATAATGACGGCCGGTGCGCAATTCTGACCAACTTGCTACCACCATGCCGCATTGACCATGAAATTGTAAAGCCTTTACCTGCATGAACCTCCTGCCCCCTAAATAGCTGATATGGAATGCTTTACCATTTTTTTTTTATTAATTTTGTGTACTGTTCGTAAAGAAGCTTTGGTCTGAAAAAATTAGATTCTATTCTTCTCTTGAAGTCTATATTTTACACAAATGTTGTAAAAATGAAATCTTATATTTTGGGCAAATGACTATGCCCTTATTGGCAATTAAATTAAGCTCATAATGCCGGTAACTAGATAATATTTGTGTGCATTAAGTTTGCACCAAAAACAAGTGCATAGCAAAAGAATTAATGTGCGCCATTATGCTAATTTGGCTCATCTTTCAATAGGGCAAGACAAAGTTAAAATATGGATGATAAGGAAATAAACATTAATGGAAACTGGACTCAAGAAAAAAAATAAATAGTGATTCTTTCCCTTGTGAACCATATAAATCATCCTCCACTTCACGTTTCGCAGTTGTTTCTTGAAAGAATGCCTTTTATCTCTTTCCCCAGAGCAAAAAAAAGAAGCGTAAGAGCGTTAAGTTCTTTTTACCAAAGTTGGGAATTCGAATAAAAGCGAAAGTTTCCGTCTTAAATTTGTGCCACTAATGGAAGGGCGACATTATAATTTTGCGCTTCTGTTCATCAAAAAACCGTGTTCAAAAGTTTTGGTGGTATTTCTTTCTAATGGAATGTAATTGCAAAGATGTGGTTCAATAGATTTTATGCCAAAATGTTATTAGCTGAGGAAAATGACCTGAATTTTAATGACAAAAAAGCTGACAGGGAAAAAAATTACTTTTAGTGGATGCATAAAAACTAATTCTTACATTGTTGGTGATGGAAAAAAATGATGCATTGAAAAACATTAAAAAAAAACTAAAAGGGAGTAAAAAGTTTGTTGTTTCACGATATTTCAGTGTGCATTTATGGTTTCAACTACGTATTTCTTAAACATCTTCAAATGATGTTTTCCATTTTTACTATTATCAGTTATTTTGATTCACATCATTTCATTATTTATATGAATTATTTTATTCATTATTATTTCATTCTCTTTAGTATTTTATTATTTTCACTTGATAGTTATTTGTATCATTTGATTATTTTCATAAATTCATTAAAATTAATTCATTGCTTACTACCATTTTATGATTTGTATAATTTAAATATTTGTAATGTTTCGTTATTTACATGATGTTATATACATCGTTTAATCAATTATATTATTTCATTGTTTTTACCCTTATGTAATTTATATAATTTCACTTTTTGCACCATTAATTAATTTGTATCATTTCACTATTTGCGTTATTTCATTATTTGTTTCCATATTTTAAGGCTCCCTTAGTTGTATTCCATTAATTGCATTACTTTAATTTCCGAATTTTTCAAACACTTTCAAAGTTTTAAGGCTTGCATCAGTTAAAAATCATTTCATAATTTTTCACTTCCTGTCTTTTGTATCATCTCTGTTTGAATCATATTAATAATTGCATTGTTTCATTATTTCCGTCATTTTCCACTTGTTTACATTATTTATATCACTTCATAATTTATATTTTATCATTATTCATATCGTATAAATACTTTTATTATTTGATTATTTGCAAAATGCCATTTTTAGATTCATCAAAAAACCGTGTTCAAAAATTTTGGTGGCATTTCTTTCTAATGGAATGTAATTGCAAAGATGTGACTAAATAGATGTTATACCAAAATATTATTAAGTGAAGAAAATGACATGAATTTTAATGACAAAAAAGCTGACAAGGAAAAAAAAATCACTTTTAGGGGATGCATAAAAACTAATTCTTATATTTTTGGTGATGAAAAAAATTATGCATTGGAAAACATAATAAAAACTAAAAGGGAATAAAAAGTTTGTTGTTTCAGTGCGTATATATGGTTCCAACTAAGTATTTCTTGATCATCTTCAAATGAGGTTTTCCATTTTTACTATTATCAGTTATGTTGATTCACATCATTTCATTATTTATATGAATTATGCAATTTTGTATCAAATCATTCTTTGTAATACTTTCTTAAGTATTTCCTTCTTTGTAAGATTTCCCTCTTTCATTTTCTTGTAACATTTGATTATTTTCCTTATTTTTGATGCTTCATTATTTTTTTATCATTTAAATTTTTGTACCATTTTATGATTTGAGTAATTTAAATCTTTGTAACATTTCATCATTTTTATCGCTTTATCATTTCGTCAATTGCATCTTGTTATTTCATTGACGACGTCATTCTATGACATTGCAATTATTGTACAATTTCATTAATTATACTATTTCATTATTTGCAATATATATTGTAATATATATTTTCCATATTAATTACTTTGTATCATTTCCCAATTTGTACTTTTTTCATTATTTGTTTCCTAATTTATAATATTTCCTTCATCGCATTTCGTCATTTGTATTATTTTATTGCTCGATACATTTAAAATTTTCGTCACTTCAAAATATGCATAACTTCATAATTTGTAACAATTCATGTCATTTATTTGTATCATGCCCTTACTTATGTCAGTTCAATAATTGTATTATTTCATTATTTCGGTCATTTTCTTGTTTACATTATGACATTATTTATATCAGTTCTTTATAAATATTATTTCATTATTTGATCATTTAAATATTTGTTTCATTTTAGTGCTGGTATTATTTTGCTGTTTACAACAGTTCATTATTTGTATCAATTATTTTATTACGTATATTAGGAATTCCGTATTCAGTGTTCATAAAAAAAGAAAGCTTGTTGAGATTTAAATTGTACTTGTTATTTTTTTAAATCATAAATACATTAACGTTTTTCAACCAGACGCAGTCATCCTCTGCTCATCTGCTCAATTGTGGCACTACTAATAGTATGTGATTCAGGGCCATAGTGGCGATGAATCCGCATAATGCCTTGTCTCTGGTAGATCAACAACGGTAGCAGTCATTGCGATGAGTCTTCAAACTAAATTCGTAAGGGACCTGGGTCACTTAAACTAATTATTTAGATCATAAATACTCTTTCTGAAAATTTTTAGCAGCGTACCAGCAAACGTATGTGAAAAATTCCTGATCACACTCTGAAAAATTCCTGATCAAATTACGGTAAAAAGTACCAGCATCCTGGGTGCATCATCCGTAAAATTAATTTTACCATAAAATCCTTTTTTACAGTAAAATTTTATATGGTATATTTTATGGAAATAATTATTTAAATGCAGTGATTCAGTGATTATCAGATTCTTTTAACCAGATTCTTTCCTTTCAGAGAATGCCTGTGAAAGCACCGGCATCTTGGGTACCGGTAGATTTTACATCAATATGAACCGAGATTTATTTACAGTGCAGACGATTCTGAAAAATATTCGTTAAAAAAAGCATCCTATCAGAAATGAAATAAATTTCGATCCCGAAAAATCATTTAAAATTACAAATTTAATTTGCACTGCATATTAACACAGAAAGCACGACAAAGCTCAGACAATGTAAGTTGCACCTTTACTCAAATTTGGAAAACAGATCATGTATTCTTTTAGTAAGAAATTAAACCTTTTCTGGCTCCATTTTATAGCCTATTCTATTGCGAGTTCCGCGAGCTTCTCTCGCTCTTTTTTCTATGAGGATTTATATGAGATCATAACATTTAAGTGACGGGAACAAATGACCATTATGTACTACTTCAAACCAACTTTCTGATATGAAATCCATCACACATTGTACGACAAACTGCAGCTCTAATAGTAGATAATTTGGAAAGAATATCAAGAAAGAGTTTCTGTTTACCAGTTTATGAAGGTACCTTTTACGAGAACATAAACATTCTTTAAGGAACGTGACTAAGAAGATGGCAATTTGGTAAACTCGCTTTTCGTGATCAAAACATCACTTTAATCATTATTTACTAACATTTATGATTTAGTTTTTTCATTGATCGGAAGTTTATGTTGTTGAAATAGCGAACAAAGTAAATTTGCCTAATATTTCATAGATTAAACTTCTGTTTGTAATAAATTTCTTCACTAATTTTTATTATTAATAAATTTTACATAAATCATCACATGTAATGAGGAAGCTTTATATTTACCACTACTTCCCTCAATAAAAGAAAATTTGCAATGAATAAAAAAAGAACTTATAGTTTACAAAAAAGTAACTAAAACCATTCCTTATTACGTTTTAGAATTTGAATATTTTTAATAAATGAACTTTTTGTTAAACCAGTAACTAATTTCTTTCAGATTGAAATTCAGCTATAATAGACAGCGTTTAGTCTGGAGTAAATTTGATACAATGTTCGGCAAAAAAAGGATTGATTTAAATCATCTAAAACAAGTTTATTTGAGGATAAAGCTTAATTATGTTTCCTTAGAAAATAATTAATAGATTTCCGTCCTACAAACAAATAACCAAATTTCTGATGATTTTATTCGCTCTTTTTTTCCCTTCTCAATTTCCATTCGTCAATTCTTTTTTAAAGTGCGTTTACTTCGATTCTCATTTAGGTATTATTTTGCAGCTTTGAACATGCATAGTTTTCTTCATGTTTACAAGTATTCTAAAAAATACACATTGAGGGTGATTACTGCGAAATACCATAAACAAAATTTCAACTTATGAAGCTTGTTCACTATAACTTATTTGAAGACTACTTTCGTCAAAACCATTCCGCCCAGTTTCATAGTCTGATTAATTCAGGATTTCTTTCACGCAAGCTAAATTCAAGGTTGAGGTTTCTATTGTACTAAGTTGGATTCATGACAGTAGGTGCAGGATTTATAAAGCAAAACTGTCTAAAAATGATCAAACGTATAATGAAATGCCCAAACCTACATTTCTGACAATAGTTAAAAACACTCATAACTTGCTATATACTTCTTCCGTGCAAAAAATAAATATATAACTATAATTCTGCTGATACTCAATATACTATAATACTCAATATTCGATGAATCCAGAATTTATTGTTGAATTTTTAGCTGAATTCAGAATTTGAACCTCAATATTAGTTTAATCCACAATTATAAAATATAATTTATAAACTTAAATAATATATTGAAAATTTTGTACTTCAATATAATATAATATATTAAATATAATATATTGAAGTTCACAACGCGTTTATATAATTAAAGCAAATAGCGAATTTTTTTAATCAATTTCAAAGGCTGAATCTCGAACTAAAATTCAATGTTTAATTAGCTCACACCTTCTTTATTTATACTTCTTAATCTTTATATTTTTTTGACGTTTCGTTAACAATTTTGTATTTTTCATATAAAATTAAACTAAAATATCTACTTTTCAGGTGGTCTAAACGAAAAAAGTCACATAATTAAATTAAAATCAACTTATTTAAATTTAACTATTCTTATTAAATTTATTTTATTAAATGTATTTTAAAGTTACTAGTTTTAATTAATGAATTGTTAATTATGTGTTACAATTTTTAATGTTACAGAACTCAACTGCTGACATGTTCGATGAAATGTTTGAAGATCAATTCGTTTATTCTGCCAAACTTTCTTCACATTTCTAATACATACATTTTCCTCATTTTTTTGGAACCGTAACTTTAAAACTTCAAAGCAAACTTTAAAATTAAAATATTCGAGAGAAGAATCTCGTCTTAAGAAATCATAATTATATATATGTAGCACAATTCATTGATCAAAGTATTCAGGAGTAATAACGTAATCCTCTTAATTTATTCAATGATTTTCATCAATGAACCAAATGAAGTTTTGATAACTATACTTGAAACACTACATTCTCTTTCAATAGGATTAATAATTTAAAGAGTTTCCCCTCAAAATTTAATTTAGGAAAGGAAGATAGAATTCCACTGAAGTAACATAATTGGATTCAAGGAGACCCTACAAAAATATTTTGAATTTTATCGAAAGTGGAACTTCAGAAACTCTTCAGATCTACTTTGATCCATCTCCTCATATTTCATTTTTATAAAACGTAGGTATATGCGGGATATTCTTTTGTTTCACGGAAAAAATTTATCGACAGAATTTGATTTCTCACTTTAACTAGAATTTTTTTTACCTTACCACTTTGTCAAAAGATCATTAATTGGATATATTCGGAAAAGTAATCGAATATACTAATTAATATTCTGAGTTAACAGGAAACCCTCGAGCAGAAAACAGTATGAAGACTGCGTTGCTTTATTCTTACATTTGATTGAACCAATAACTTCATTTGTAATTAACTATATTAAATTATTTTTAATGCTATAAGCCTCTTGCTATTCAAAGAGTTTGTGTAGATATTTCTTTCTTTTTTCACTATACAACAGGCCTTGGAACTCTTATCATTTTCTAAATGACCATTAAGTATTAAAACTATATTAAGAGTTTTGTTGCAGAAATAACGATACTAAAGTATTTTCCATTTAATGACTGCTTAATTAAATTTAAAAAAAAAGAAACTGTAGCTTATAAATGACAATTAGAAAACTAGAACATCACTGAATTATATATATTTTGAAAATAATCTAAAAACAGACCATACATTAGTCACCCAAATGGTGTTCCATTGAACTCCGGAGTTCCTGGAAGTGACACAAGGGTTCCGAAATTAAGGACTTATTTGTGATATGCAAAACACCGATCTGTAAAAATTTATGATGAAAATTCAACAGGAAAATCACTCCTGTTAAATTACATGATTGGACAATCTGGTAAATAAAACACGATTGCAAAAAGGTTTACAAGATTATGTATGACAGAAATAAATGGCCGTGTATTCAAAGGAGTTGTTAAAAAAAAGTGTTTCCATATCTAATATTCAATGAGCTCGTATCGGGGTTCCGCAAAAAAAGTTTATAATTTAAAGCTCCGTAGTCAACAAAAAAATTGGGTTACACAACACTGGAGAAATAATGAAAAATTACACATACTCAGTTTTATTTAAAAATTGCAACATTTCAGTGAGATGGGGAAACAGATTTATATGAAGAAATAATATTATATTATATCGTGAAACAGAAATGACTGCTAATAATTCTTAAAATAATTGGAAAATTATGGAGCATTAGAGTAAAAAATTAATGCGCATTTATACACCAAACACACTTTAATGTTTGCTTCTCTATGCTTGATTATTTCATTTGTAAAATCAAAACAATTATAAATTAAATATTTTGTAGATAATCTTTAAAGCTACATTATATTTTAAACAATTTAATCTTAAAAACTACATCAGAGAAACTTTGAAACATAAAATATGCATGTCGATGCTTTATTCATATATTGGATATTTTTAATATCATATACTAAAATGAAACAGAATAGCTATTAATTTCTCTTCAAATAACATACTTTTCGTTATTACAATAGTAAAATATTCGAGGTAAAAAAAAGCAAAAGGAATCCATTCTTTGCGTTGCATGAAAGGAAAACCACGAAAACACATGGTAAGCCCTATTAGAAGGGCATTTTACTGGTAATTCTATGCCTCTCTATTGAGAAAATTTCGAAATAGCCGTTGGTGCGAGCCAGGTGCAAAACCTGAATTGACATGCCATCACTGGCTCCAAACCTGGTTCGCCTCAATGTGAGGAGGCCGCTGAGCTATCGCAGCTCTTGTGTTTTCTTAAGAAACTTACGGACATGCTACATCTTCGCATACTGCCTGTTCTCTCACGTATTCTGATTTGAGAGCGCTACTGATTGTTTAGTTATAGTATGTTTTAATACAGATGTTCTGACTGATTTCAAACTTAAATATTTCGAAATAAAAGGTCTATATTGAAAGGAAACAAATGGTATGCTTACTGTGAAAGATGTCAAATTGAGAAATTTTACATTTTGCTTATTAAAATTGCAAATCGATGATCATCATCAATGATCTGAGCGTGCACATGAAAGGAGATTGTAGTACAGATTAGAAGATTTAAGCAGTACATTATATTAAACAACGGAAGTTTCGGATACTGGAATATCACGGGTTGGATAACAGTTGGATTTGTGCCCTTTTAGTTCGGTGCCATCTATTGTTAACTTATGTAACTAAATTCCAAAATCTCTGCAGGTTTTATAATTCACATACTATTTGTTGCATTCTTCTAGAACCCTTTACTTATTTTTAATTTAAAAATCAATCAGACGTCCACTAGACCTCCTGTAGATATTTGATTAAAAATTTATAAATAACTGGACAAAATCTTATTATTAGAAATAAAAATTTACCTAATAGTTTCTGTGCACTAAATTGTCCAATGCCTAGATGTTTTGAAGCTTTAGAAAAATCGAAATTTGTCGAGAAAAAAGACGTTTATTAAGGAAAGGTTTGTTTTTGTATCTAATTACGTAACTAATTATTTAGCATATTTAAGGTAAAACTCTTGTACCATTAATGCTGTATCTTAGTACGTGGAAATCAAAACAATCTAGAAATATTTAAAATGTTCAATTTTTCATAATTTTGCGCACTGCTTATTAACATCTATAATTCCTTAAATGAATAACAATAATAACTTCCATCACGAAAATCTAAGGTATTTTTGAAGTTTATATGAGGTTGTTTCGAGGTGTCATGGTTGATTTGAGGTTTATTCAAAGTTGATTTCAAAAACAACCTTGAAAGATCAACTTTCCAAGATATATAATCAAAGTGTATGAAGTTGTTTTATTCACACCTGAGGTTGTTTTGAGGTTGATGAAAATCTACCTTAGAGCAACCATCTTATATAGATTGTTTTTGAGATATACGGATTACTTTTTCGACACTTCACGCAAATACATATGTTTGAGGTGTGAATAATTATTCCCGATCTAAACTGAAATCATTTCTGAGCTACATATGAAGTTAATTTTGAGAAGTGTAAATGAAATTCAGGTTTATTAATGAGGTTATTTTTAGGGCAAAACATAACCTCATTTTTTACCTTAGATTTATTTTCTTACATCTGCCAACCTCAAAGCAACTTCAAAAACAACTTTTTCGTAAGGATTTCTTTTAATTTTATTTTGCTTTTAATTTTTTTTGAAGTATACTTATTAAATGTGAAAAAAATAATACAGAATTAGACATTATTTCTCAACAAAATAGTACAGGAGCTTCAAGATTAAAATTTTGAATGCATATTTTCAAAAGTTTATACCTCAAAATATATTTGAAAGAGCAATGCAGTGTTATTTATACATATAGTTCTGTTTATCTCTTGTTTGTTTTTTTTGTCACAGAAAGTGAGACTAGCTATTTCATTTCTCATCTAATACTTTTATCCTTTTATCTTGAAATCATGAATCTCATCACATGTTGGCTCTTTAGTATAATAAAGATATGAGGCTTAGGACAGTAATAGGATTTACCAATGTGAAGAACTTTACTTAAGGTAAAGATAAAGATAAAAGCTTTATAAGAGAGTGAGAAAAAAAGTACAACATGATTTTGTTATCCAGATGTCTTAGGTGGATTTAATATAAATCCCATAACTTAATTGCTCCACCATTTATCTGATCCTGAAAAAAAATCTTATTTTCCCTAATCTAAATTTTAGAATAAAAAAAACTGGAAAACTGTCCTAAGATAATGTGTTTGGTTATCATGATAAGATGAAAAGGAATAAAGGAAATAAATGTAAAGACAACTAAAGGTGAAATAATGTTTTTGATAGTCACAAGTAATTGTTGGCTGCCTTATTATTTATTTTTTAGTTACAGCATATCAAAAATTACTTCCAAAATACAATTTTTTCCTGATTTTAAATTATTCTCAATTAATGTCACTGGCGGAACAATTTTTTGTTGCATTTACTCAAATACTTAATCTTACCTAATTCTGGTGTGGGGATTTCATATCTAAACTTATTTTTGCTCCTAAAAGTACAGAGTTTTTGTAATTATATTTTTTAGCCTATTTTTTACGAAATGCAGAATTTTGAAAACGTTATACAACAGGTGGTCAGAAAAATATTGTTACAAACTCTTAGGGGAGTTAGAACACATCATCTGGATTAAAACTGCATACGAACTCATGCCTGAAAATGTCATCGTATGAGGCTGGAGGCGCTTTTCCATAATTACCTGTACATAAGCATACAAAGAAACAGTTGATAGTAGTGAAGCGACCCTAACGGTGCAAAGACAGGGTTAAAAATATTAAAGATAAATTTATTTGAGATTAAAGGTGAAAGGTGATTCCAAACAAAATACGGGTCAACGAAATATTTCCAAATAAGAAAAACAATTCTTAAAAGTGAAAATCTTTCTTTTTCTATTTTTAAACGTAATTATGTTTAAAGAAAATGCCAGATAGAGATCTTCTTTTTTTCTTACCAAAGTCTACGATTAGAAAATTAGTATGAAAACCATTCTTAAAACAAGATAATTTCTTATAATTTCTTAAATGATAATTCTTTACCCTCTCTGAAAAGATAGTTCGATGTACGATTCATAATATTGACTCCCTGAACCGTAGAACTTGGCAAATTAGTAGAGGCGTTGATAAATTTTAAAATTTAATCATATTTTTTGCCAAGCTGACCCATATTATAATGTATTTCATATTAAGAAATTTGAAAGATATTATGTTTCGACATATATTGAATTTTGTATCAATAACAAATGCTTCAGATGGTAAGAAAAAAATTAAAAATATACCGATGAATTCGTTTCTTACAAAATAAATATGAAGAATTTACAGACGTATACAGTCGGACCTCCATTTGACGAAGTCGCTGAATCCCGATAATAAGTTCGTTATATGGAAAATTCGTTAAATAGAGAATCACCTTTGGAAATACTTAAACAACACAAAACAAGTTTTAAATTCATAAACACTAGACTAAATTAAAATAGCAATTGATACGCCTTTATCTTGTTAACTAGCATCTACTATTTATATTATAAATCTTAACCATAAAAGAAATCTGCATGGCAAGCAAGAATAGAGCAAAACATCATCCAGTGTTACACTATCATGTTAGATACAATTTAACGAGAAAAAAAAAAGCTTAAATCATAGTTTCTTTTATTATAAAAGTAATTTTAAACTTATATTACCACATGTGTTCTCAAGTTTAATTGCTACTTATAAAATCCGTTAATTTCGTCTGAGTTTTTCGTTTGAAATGCAAACAAAAAGGGAAAGGGATTTCACTGCTTTCTCTAAAAATTAAGTGGTTTCGAAAATCAATTCAAGGTCATTTCCCCATAAAATGCGTTGACAAGTTTGAAATGTTCTGAAATAGGGAAAGTGGATCTCAAAGAAAAGTTCGTTAAATAGAAAATTCACTTCGCTATATGGAAGTTACTTTACAAAGAAATTTCTAAAATGTTCTTGGTTCCTCGAAAAAAATACGCAAAATAGAGAAATTCGCAAAATGGAAGTTCGTTAAATAGAGGTCCGACTGTATTTTTTTTTCCTTTCTAGTGAAATTTTTAAAAAAAATTCAAGTGATTGAGATGATTTCGAAAATTGTTCCGTAAATGCCATGACCTAGATTAAATTTCTTGTTTTATTTCATTTTAAAATTTTTATTGATTTTACACTGAGAAAAAAACCATGCTCAAAACAGCTGGAATATGGTAAAACTTATCATGTTTCTAACTCAATGGGAGCACCAAAAAAACTCGGAAATTTTCACCGAAGCTCTTTGGCAATGAATTTGGTAAATATTGTCAATAAAATATGCCTTTATAATGTGTAATAAAATTTGGCAATTTTATCATGTACCTTAGAATATGGTAAAAAAACATTTTATTCGATGAAATTTTAAGTTTCAGTTTTGTATTTTTTACTAAATGTGCGATAATAAGAACAATAATTTTTGAAAACCTGGATATCTTGTAAACCGTTACCATATGAACGGAAACATTACCTATTGAACGGTTTAAAAACCGTATGTTTTGTATACATTAACCAGAATTACAATTTTTTTTTACCTGAAATGCAATTACCATACCAAATGGTAATCAGCATTTAAAGACAGTACTATTTTCTTTTATTTATGTTTTATTTATGAACTCCAATAGAGCTGAAGTAGGTCTTAACTGATCTAAACAACTTACCTTGTTTCGCATTTATTACCTCAATCATTAAATTCAAAGGATTAAAAGTAGTTTGACTAAAGACTTTAATCCCAAGAGATCACATCGATACTAAGCCTAAGCATTAATGGAATACATGGTTGGACAGGCAATCAATACTTCTTGGATCAAAATCTCTCAGGTTTCGGTCACTCCAAAGAATTATGTTCCAATCCCAGACTCCTTCATAACAAATCATGCTATTAATTAATTCGAAATGGAATTTCTGGAAATTGCAATGCATAATTTTATTTGCACTTGCTCACTATATCACTTTCCAGCATTGCAGTTAGTTTTTAAACAAAGATTAGGATTATATTTTACGTATTCAGCCCAATTTCAGACACTCTTAAAATATCTTTCGGAAATTGGAAAATTTGTTTGAAATGCGAAAATCTACTAAACCTTATGCGAATTCAAATCAAACTAATGTAGGTCACGTGAAGTAGAGATCGTTTTTTCATTTATTCTTACTGAAACTTTAATTTTTATTCGGACCCTTTGCATTGCATTTTTGAATCTTAATTTTGAAATGACTTCATCAAACAGGAATTTTTATTTTAAAATAAAAAAGCACAACTAGTATAAAGGCTAGTTTAGTTCACTTTAAAAAAATAAACTGCATGATTCTCTAATCTGAATATTTTACCTAATGAGCCATCGTTATTATTTTTTAATTTTCTTTTTTTAATTTTCTTTTTTTCATTTTGATTTAACATTTCCCATTTCATGAAATGATTTAGGCAAAATTTTTAGATCATACTAAAGAGTGTGTTTTCTTTTACCAGAAACTGCATTTTTATTTTTATTTTAATTTCATTTATTTATTTCTCTCTTTCTTTCTTTATTTATTTATTGTTCGAGTTAATTTATTGAGAAAAATTACTAATTTCGAAACCTTCTACTTTTTTTATTTTTAATCAAGGTCTTAAATCTGAGAAAGCTGCTCGTGCCATTTGTGCGGTGAATAGATAGAAGTGTAATTGGTGAAAAAACTTCTGGTATTTCAAGTTTAAAAATTAAAATTTTAACTTAAAAGATACACCTCGTTCTAGCCTTGCAGTTGAGTTCGATGTAAAGTGATTGAACCACTAAACTCCACGTCAAACGACAAGGAAGTTGGTTGAGAAAATTGAAAGAATGCTCATACGTTTTAAACTTTTAAAAAATTTAAGTAAAAATCAGACTGGAGCTTATTTGACATCAAAATAAGTCAGTCAAAATATATAATTTTTAAGGATTCATATACTCTTTAACATCATAGATTTTCATTCATTCATTCTAAAACGAGATTTCTGTATTGTTCAGTAAATTCTTTATTTTACATCATTATTTTATACAATCTGAAAACAGTTTTATGCAGCTGTAACCAATAGATTTTCATTCCACATCATAACTTTTATTTTACATTATAGTAATAACATTGAAGTCAAGAGTATAATTTTAAAATCCGAAAATAAAGTCATGTGGTTGAGGCCAATAAGTCATTATTTTATTAACTCTAAAAACAGTTTTATAATGTTTTTTCTTATGGTACTTAGACGAGATAAGTTTACCAGCTATTGACCTTGCGAATAAAATCAGGAAGAAGCACTTTTCGTTTATACACTCTAAAAACTGTACCTCTGATTTCAGAGGCACATTTGGATCATTTGTGCCTCTGAATTTTAAGGGCACAACGTACCTTTAAAAATAAAAGGCACAATGTACCTCTGATTTCAGAGGCACATTTGGATCGTTTGTGCCTCTGAATTTTAAGGGCACAACGTACCTTTAAAAATGAAAGGCACAATGTATCTCTGATTTCAGAGGCGAAATCAGATGTACCTCTTAACTTGAAAGGTACACTGTACCTTAGATTTTGCTTTTGTGTACCGCTCATTGAAACAAGCATTTAGTGGTTCCAAAACCTGTTATTTACCAGATTTGAACACATTTTTTTTTACCTATTTGTAATTTGCACTTCATATAAAAAGGGACTTTCTATTTGGTTTACACTATTACCAAGATATTAATTATAATAATTCTTAATGAAAAATATTTCTCCATTCTTTGAATATTGGCCACTTGAAAGTGATCATTTCAAGGGATTCCATCTAAGGCTTTTTCATAGACAATTATAAAATATGTAAATTTATACCATTTCTTTAATTATGTAGCGTTTAATGATACTTCAACAACTAAAATGGTGCTTTTCTGATCAGATATAGGTACAAAAAGATAATATGTATCTCTGTTAACCCAAGTCAATAATAATTCATGGATTTTTTTTTTCAAAAAGCATCCTCAAAATGGAAATTTCTTATAAATTTAGATATTTTTTAAATATTTAGAGATTTAATAAAATAGTTTTATAAGGATCAAAATTAAACACTAAATATCATGAAATCTAATATATTTTATTTTCACACATAAAGAACAATTTTACATAATTTAGTAACAGTTGCAATATGATGTATACAGTTGCACAAATATGGAAAAACATAGAACTTACATAGAATATTTTAAAATGATAGATGTAGATTTTGACAACTTGGATATTTTATAACATAAAATATGTTTAATCAAATGACTTAACAAGTGTAAAATGAAAGATTTCCTTCCATTGATATGAATTTTTTTAAAATCCAGATTTTGGCGAAGAATATTAACCCGTTAGGCGCCATCATTCCCATTTTGGGAACATTAGCTTTCAATTTTTTTAGAACTAACTGTACTTAATATTATTTAATCGATGATTTTATTTGAGCTCAAAACATATGAAAAGCCTTCTGCAATTTTTTTGGAAAGCTTGTTTCAGAATTTTTTTTTATTGTATTTTAAAAAACGTGAAATTCTGCATTTTTGTCCCAATCATTAAACATGCATTTGTTTTATAAATATCATTAAAATAAGAATTACTTTCGTGCTTCAACTTAATTACAACAATCGGATTATAGTCGGATTGAGGATTAATAAACTTCAAACTTCTATCTTAGTTCTCTTTTCTATAATCCGAATTTCGATGTCTACAGTATTTCTTAAAATGCCCTATTTCACTACAATAGAAACATTCACTTTCAGATCTAAATTTCTTCACAATACTTGGCGAATTCCATTTCTCATTAAAATGTTCTTTCTGGCGATCGTTATTACACGGAATATCTTGTGGATCATACTGAAAATTGGCAATGAGATTTTCTTTAAAGTAATAATAATTATAATCATAAATTTCTGACCTTTCAGCAGGAATAAGCTGTAAAGCACATGGAAACCAAAGATCGAAATTCATACTAAATCTCTTCGCTTTCTGTTCAAAGAGTTCGAAGTACCGTCGAATTCCACACTTCTTGGCATCAATTTTGAACATCTCATTCACTAATTTTTTCTTAAGTAGGAAATCCATAATAACAATAATATTTGTCACCAATTCTTTAAAAAACTTAATAAAACATTTCTGGAACGGATCCCAACGCTGCCACCAATTAAATACATAGCTGTAGCGTATCAAGCTATATTAAAGAACTGTTGAGTTTTTTTTATAAAATCATTTATTTCACACCACAACAAATACAATAACAAATATTAAGTACCCGTAACGGGATAGTTAAATCTTATAAAGGAAACTAGAAAAAGTGCCCGTAGCGGGATATATGAAAACTCACCCGTAACGGGATAGATAAAATATCATAAAACAAACTACATAAACCCGTAACGGGTAATATGAAAACTCAAATTCCACACAAAACTAATTCTAAAAAATCAACAACTTTCTGGTGTTCTAATTTTATCGTCTGCTTTTATTATTTGTATTTCGTCATAAAATATTTCATTGATGTGCGCATGCGCTTCTTCTCCGTTACATCGTACCGAAGAAAAAAAAAGAGAAGCCCATTTGAGAGGCACAGGGAACCGGTAAAATCCTTTCGTACCGCGCATTGACTCGCGTTTGCTTTGGTGCCTTTCATTTCTTGTGGTGCCTCTCATTTTTAAAGGCACATTAGTTGTGTGCCTCTAACACAAGAAAATGAAGGGTACATTTAGCTTGTGCCTTTTATTTAAGAGGTACAGTTTTTAGAGTGTAAGGAGACCACCGATAGAGTGCAATTGTGACTTACCCCAGAGCCATTCGCATAGATGGCAGCACCCACTTAAGGCCACTTCTACAATCTAGACATAGATCTGAAGAGGAAGAAAATGTTATCCGCAGAGCAATACCCCTGACACAAGTCAGCAACAGCCCATGGAACTTCCGATTACGCATAGACTTTACAATCACGCATAATGCATGTACACGATGCATATTAGCGGATCAAAGTATCGAACCCCTGTCCCTCTGGACTTCAGTCCGTTGCTCTAAACACTACGCTACCACGAGATACAGATTTCAGTAATTGTGCTTCAATATTCTAAATCAGGGGTTTCCAACTTACATGAGGCCGGGGGCCACAATTAAAAACACAAATCAAATAGCAGGCCGCAACTTTATCAAAATTTTTTGTAGGACTCTTTTATGTTTGAAGGAACATACATATTACTGTCGGAGTTTTATCAAGTAGAAGAAAACAAAGGTATTGAATTACAAATTAAAATAAGAAGTAGATTTTTAAAAAAATTTAATTGTTATTAATAATACTTTTAAAAATATTAGGTAAATAATAAAAATTCGGGCTGCAATAACTTTCAAGTGAGCACCTATGTATTAAACAATTAGAAGCGAAACAGATATCTAATTGTATTAAAACTTACATAGTAGCACACAAAATATTCAATGAGAAAATTGAGGTTTGTCTGCTGCATCCACCAGAGAATAGATATTTACATTTTAAATTTACAAATGTGTGTTTAAATATTTTCGTACAAAATGAGTGGTTTCAAAAAGATAAATCGGAGAATTTCTTCGAGAAAATTTCTGATGCGCACATGCTAAATTATATTCACAAAATACGAAAAAAATGAAATAAAAAAGAGCAACATATACGATTACTTTTGTATTTGAATAAATATTTTCTTGGATGCAAAACCTGAAAAATAAATTTCTTTGCACCGTTGGTATGTTAAATTTCACAGAAACGAAGAAATTAGGTTTTTATTAACGAGTAAAGTATTTTAAACCCATATAGATTTTTTACGAAAACTGTTTTGCGAAAACTAATATATTTTAGTTCGTGGGCCACAAAAAAAGACTTCGCGGGCCGGATGCGGCCCCCGGGCCGCCAGTTGGAAACCCCTGTTCTAAATAATTACCTATTTTACTAACTTTGAAATAAATTTGCATATACAATGCGCAATTAACCTCTCTGAAAATTTATTTTATTCACTCTGAGATCAAAGCTAAAACAGAATTTCTCTACTGTCGTTTTTATGCATTTATTTTAGTGTTGATGTAAAATCTGTAATTATAATACTTATCACACAATTTTTACGGTTACCGTAATCAGATAGAACAAATAGCCGAATCTAAACTTGAGAAGTGAGATTAATCCAAAGTTTTAAAGACTATAATCTAACATGAAAAGTTAAAAAGCACATTTTAATGAAGTTAACTAAATGGTGTGATTAAAGCGACAAATAGTTAATTGCCGAACAACAGAGGCGTTCGTAAACTTCTGCGTCGGTGCCTATCTGATGGATGATTCTAGCTGCGAAGTATCCAAGACCTTTCATTACTGGAATCGTTAACTTGGTGATCGTAGCCTCTATCCCAACCCAAAAGATTTAAACTGGAAATAGTTGATCGTGACACTTTTACGTGGTATCATCATTTATATTCCCCGTTTTGGGGAATTCTTGTTAAAGAATAGGGAAAATACTTTCTGAATCTTTTCTGTCACGCATTTCTAAAGTTGATAGGATTTTAAAACCCAGGAATCCAAATTCACTATTCATAGCAGTAAGATGAAAATATTCATTGATCACTTGGCTGACCTTATGTTAGAAGCCACCTGGAGTTATTTAAATTATGCTTAGGGCTTAGGAGGAGGAAAATATGTGAAAGTGTGAAGATTTTTAATGAAAAATGGTGACTTCTTGAATTTACTGCTTATAGTAAGGAATAAATTTTGTGAAGTTTTATAAGCTTTGAATTCAACGTAGTTAAGAAAATATTTAGGGTTAAAAGCATATTCGGGAAGAATAATGAGATCCATTTACGCGTGTAAGCTTAATAAACGTTAATATATATGCAAGCTTAAATATATGGTCATTACATTAAGGTTAGAAGTTTATATCAATATTATTTTTCAAAAATGTTAATTTTTGCAACTAATTATACTTTGCTTTCTTAAGTTTGACGAATTTCCTACTTTAAAGATTACGATTTATAAGACTAAACTGATCATGCTATTGTTTGCCAAAGATTTTTCACTTTTTAATTTGCGAATAAACACTAAGAATCAATGGAAAGCTGCATGGGAAAGAAGTTCGTATCGTATTGTGTGGTAAAATAATTTTTAATTAAAAAAAACATAATTCTGAATATTAACACCAAAATACATGGTATTTAAACCATTCATTTGGTAAATTTTTCGTTCTTATAGTAAAGCAAGGAAAATCAAGTTTTCAAAATTATTACATTTAGTAATATTACATTTAGTAAAAAATACAAATCTGTAAAAAAATTAAATAAATGGTTTTTAAGCTATGCTCTAAGGTATCATGATAAAATTACTAAATTTTACCACATTTACCAAATTTTATCACATATTATACAACCATATTTTATTATTAATTTAACCAAAATGATTACCAAAGCTCTACTGCAAAAATTGCCGAGCTTTTTCGTGTTCTTATATAGCTAGCAACAATAAGCTCACTGGACAAAAAAATTAGTCACCCTAATGTGCAAGCACCGATAAATCGTTAGGTTTCGTTAGAGGACAGAGTGAACGCGATCAACTGCGTGGACACTGCCTCAACGTGATCAAATGCAAGTAGCCATTAGTGAGATATTTTTGTTTTGAGCGGAAATTGAGTGTAAGTATCGATAAGTGTAAGGATGTTACAGAGTGGCAAAAGGGGGTAATTGTGCTTGGCCGTGCTCATGGTCATACGGTGAATGAAGTTACTGGATTTATTGGTGTTTCGATGCAAACTGTTCAACGTGTCTACAAGCAGTGGTGCAATACACGCGTTCACGAAAGACGACGTCAGAATTGTGGTCGGAAAAAGATCCTACATGAAAGGGACCGGAGACGTGTTTCACGGCTTGTCAATTAAAATCGTTTCCAAGCAAGATAGGAATTGCTTCAGTTAGTGATTGAAGATCCACCCCAACCAGCTAGTGACAGAACTTTGAGACGGGAGCTACGTGCAATGAGCATTTAATGTCGGACACCTTGTAAGAGGCCATTGCTCACACAGGCACATAAAGCTGAGCTACTTCAGTTGGCTAGAAGTCACCGAACGTAGACAATTGCTAACTGGTGGAAAGTAACATGGTCTAACGAATCACTTTTTTGGTTTTATTCAAATGACACACGTCGTCTAGTGCACCTAAGACCAGATGAAGCATTTCATCTTGTGCAAGGTCAGGTGAAAGTTGGAGGTGAGTCTGTCATGTTTTTGGGAGTGTTTTCGTATTACGGATTCAGCTCCCTCATTGAGGTGGCCACTAACATGAACCAACATGTTTATTTGAACACTTTTGATGATCAGGTGTTGCCTTTCAGGACACCTCGTAAGACGCCATTGCTCACACACGCACATAAAGTTGCGCTACTTGTGCTGGGGATTTTTTTTAATATCCACTATGCCAGCCTTCATCTATCAAAAGGTACCTCTTAGCAGAATCAAGTTAACCTGTCTTATATACTAGTGAATTGGTATTTAATATTTATAGTGGTAGTTACGCCACAAGTTAATAAACTTTTTTAGAAATTGCCAATTTGAAGTCATTTTTCCATCTAGTTAAAATTTATCAAAACACTGCCGTATTCTCAGTTTTTGCAAATTTTTATCTGCCCAGGTAATACAGCATTGTAGTAGGTTTTCAGTTATTAAAAAAAATTTAACCACAAACGCTTTCAATTTTCGCAAAACTGTGGCTTTTCTCCGTATAGAGGTTTTGTGCAGTTTTCAAAACAAGCGTAGACATCGCTGGCTTTAGATAGGCTAAACTTGACCTAAGAGTCATGAGTAACAATAGTAAACTTGTTACTCGTGACTCTTAGGTCAAGTTTTGTGCAGTTTTCAAAATAAGCGTAGACATCGCTGGCTTTAGATAGGCTAAACTTGACCTAAGAGTCATGAGTAACAATAGTAAACTTGTCACTCATGACTCTTAGGTCAAGTTTTGTGCAGTTTTCAAAATAAGCGTAGACATCGCTGGCTTTAGATAGGCTAAACTTGACCTAAGAGTCATGAGTAACAGTAGTAAACTCACAGCAGTTTTAAAAAAAAATACATTATTCGCAAAAAAGCATCATATTATACTACGACGGAGCCCTCGAAAATCAACCTTAAAAGGGAAAGTCCCTCAAAATCCTTCTTTTAGGAAAATTAGAACCTCACCCTAGTCCCTGAGAAGGTATTTAATGGTCAAACTAATCCTTATACTACTTGGAGAAGTGACTAAGTTTTCCTTTATCCAATTTCGCCTTACCAATTTTAAAATTTTACCTTAAGTATTAAAATTATTTATTAATATATAGCTTACCTTAATTAGTTATATCTAGATTCTTTTGCAGCACTATACAAATGAATCTCAACAATTTTTTAACTGTTTAATTCAAGACTCAAACTTATCTTAAGACATATTACTACTGCTTACAAATTTCAATGAAAACATCATATTTGAAAATGCTTGAAACATCTTTTAATCATAGTCTTTTGCTTAGGTTGGTTTTACATTTCAGAAAGGGAAAAAAAAAGTTACGATTCGTTCATGTGATAGAATCCTATTTCACCTTTTGGGACTCTCAGACCTCAACGTAATGTGCTTCTTTTACAGAAAAAAATTTCCCGGTTTGCGGAAGTAAATGGCAGGATATCTCCCTATACCGCATTTCCGGAATTGGATAAAGGAAAATCTACGAGACTCTAACCTTTCAAGCATATTGAAAAAGAAACCATTGATGGTAAGATATCTTTCCTAACGTCCCAATATTTCTTCTAAGCAACAGAATATTTTCGAAATATTTATTTTCTTTTTACAATTAGGTTATTAGAATAAATAAAATATTGTGGATGCTTTATCAATTGTGTTTTGTGGAATTTCATTTTAGGAATATTATTTTCTTAAGTGTATAAGGCTGTAATATTAATCTAAGTTTTGCAGCTGTAATAACATAATGTAGCACACTTTGCGAAGTTTGTTATATATTACCTGTAAAGCATGAAAATATAAATATTTCACACATTTTTAGGCATTAAAAACAATGCTAAATTACAGACAGAAAAAGTACGAAATAGGTGAAATCAATTAAGAGTGTTGAATTAAACTGTATCCAGTAAACATATGCAAAAGTTTATTTTTAAGAAACTAAAAAAAGGCGGAATTTAAGAAAAAAAGGTGCAATGACAACAGATCAACATGATTGGATCTTTATCCCAATAAAATCGGGTACTGAATCTGTGTTAAATAAAGAAAAATGAGATATTTCAATTGAGTACTTTTTAATTTTGTAGTAGCAATCTGTTCATTGGTAACATAAAGACTCAAAAATTGATTTTAGCTATCTTGAGGGCTGTAGAGCAAAGCAAGCATTAGACGCAATTTTTAATAATTATTTCTTAATAAATATTTCTAATCGATTATTTATACAATCTGTATAAGTCGTGATGACCTCTTATCTACCTTCCCTAACTGTGGTCTGCGTTTCTCTTTTGGATTATGCCAACTTTAACTAAATAATTCGCGGCAAAATTTGGAAGAATATAAATATTTCTAGATAAATTACCAAAATGAATTAACGAAATTAAAAAATAATAATAACAACAAAAAGTATTGAAAAAAAAGTAAAAGAAATAATGGTGGAATTGGAAAAATAAGACAGGTGGGACAACCAGTACAAGTTTTCAATTTATGTTGTCGCCAAAACTAAATACAGAAGAAATCAAGATATGTTCAATTAGAATTGGGAAAGTTGACTTGCTATTTGTGACTACGTCATCGTCCTCCTCGCACTGTTGCGTCTAATTTATACACAACGGGCTCCTGTACACACCCTACTGCTAATAGCAAACTTAGGAGAAACAACGCACACAACCGTGATCTTAATACAGGTCTCACAAAAAACGCTAAGAAATTCGGTGAACATAATACAGCTTTTACATCAAGCGCTCAAAATGCGATGAACTTAATACAACTCTCCTGGTCATTCCAAAATACGGCAACTAGGGATATCCGATCATCGAATTCTATACCTAATAAAAATTTAGGTGGGGGAGTATTGTGACGTAACTACCACTACGAATATTAAACATCAATTCACTAGTATATAAGACATGCTAACGCGATTCAATCTTGAGGTACCTTTCGATTGATATAGGTAGACATAGTCGAAAACGCCTTCCCCACGAAACCATTTTCGCCAAAAGAACATTTGCTATTGTATCTAATGAATGGTTGAAAAATATAATAATTCTCATTGTCATCTATACATAATAATAAACGCGGCTGTGTGTGTGTCTGTTTGTCTGTCTGTCTGTCTGTAATTACAATATATCGCCCCAGAAGCCTCGCCCAGGCACGAAACTCGGCACATAATTGTGTTTTGACATAATGAAGAAGTATTTTTTTTCTTTTTCAAAAATTTGGATTAGTTTTTTAGTTATCAGTCATTTTTTAAGAAAATCTATGCTTTTTCGTCTTCAAATAGCCATATTCAGAAAAATTTTAAAAAAATGCATATACTTTTCTCCACTCTTATAAATATATGCTAATGCGAACCTTACAATTGAAATATTAATTTTCGACAACTTAAACCAATAATATACGAAGGAATTAATAATTTAATTGAAAGGTTCGCATTAGTTTACATTTATCAAAGTGGAGAAAAGTTTAACTTCCGTATTAAAAATGTGGCAACATATTCGATACGTAAATAGAACGCTTCGCTTTGATATATTTGTCGCTGTTCATAATTGTTATAATAAGTTTTTCTTCTTCTTTCCATGCTCTATTTTTTTTCTTAAGCGAAGACGATAATTTTTGCAGCGATATAGAAATAGAAATTGATACCATAAAAAATTATATAGAAATAGAAATTGATACCATAAAAAATTAATTCGTTTTCGTGTTCTTTTCATGTATTTAGCATTTTAGTTTTTTTTTCTTAAGAGTTGTAGCTATGTAATATATAAAATGGGAATTTAATTGTTTCTGAAGGAATGATCACACTTACCTTGGATCTCTTTGGTTTTTCTATTCTTTATTTTAACAGTTTTTATTAAATGTAATTAGTTATTTTCAGAAAGTTTCAGTTTGCAGGTAAGCACTTAGATTTTAATATGGAAGTTTCATGATTTGCTTTCATAGTAATTGTTGTTCTAAAGTATTCGTTGACTTCTTAACAACCCGATTACTGACATGGCAGAACCGCCATCCAAAAAACTTTGTATTTTGTCAAAGAAAAAGATATTAAGAGATTCTTAAAGAAGAAGAAGGGCCCAAGAAACGTCTGTGGAACGTCAAAGAAGGATGGAACATGACCGAATTTCGACAAGCAATTCTAGAGCCCAAGAAGTATCAGAGAAACGTCAAAGAAGATTAGAAGAGGTTTTCAACTATTGGCCAATGATGATTTCGAAAGCAACTTTTGTATGCTTTTACAATTTCTGAGGCCTATTTTTTTATAAAAAAAAAAAAACAAGTCTCCACCTGATAGTTATATTATAGGTTAGGTTGCCATAGGCCTTAGGTTACCATAGCAAAGTTACATCTTCAAACATCCTCAAGAGCTATAGCACATCTGAAGCAGAACTGGATAGAAGACAAAGTTGCAGGACATGAACACTTTAATTGTCCACTAATCTTCAGATTTCCTGCTGTGTTTTAAAAAACTTCATTTGTGAAAACCTTTAGCGTGGCGGACAGCTGGCCGCCTTTGGCGGCCAGTTAAACAATAAACCTCATTTTTTTAAATAAGGTATCTAAGGAAATAATAATTGTAATAAAATTTGCTTCTTCCTTCTACGTGATTTCCCGCCTGGAAACCATAGAATAACCTTCGTGAAAAGAACAATTGCTATTGTACGTAATGAATGGATTAAGAATATAATAATTCTCATTCTTTTAAGCAATAAAGTAATATTTTTTTAAAAATGAGAAATTTAATAATAATTATAATTGTGATTCTTTCTTTGTGATTTCCATCCACAAAACTATGTAATCATTCTTTGCCAATAGAACATTTGCTATTGTATGTAATTAATGGATTGAGAATATAATAATTCTCATTTTTCATACTTCATCAAAACAGCAGATATTGCGTACAATGCCTTAGTATCATTTACAGGGCCGGCATATCCCACATTGCTGATAACATAATTACTAATGTAACTATTTATCTTGTTTCCAAATAAGTATGACTATTCTGTCTTTCTTTCAATGGAAAACTCTCTTATAAATTCAATAGTTATACCGAAACATGATACAATATCCACAAAAATTAAAAATATTAATTATTAATTTTAATTTACTAATATTAGAGCTTAAAGAAATAATTTTGTTAAAGTAGTAGACATGTTAAATTAAAGTTTTGAATCAATTAATTCAGTATAAATTCTGAGGATGAGGCTAACATTCTCGTTTTTATTTAGGGACATAAATTGGAATTTAACTAAACATAATTTACAATTTTTTTTTAACAGAATACAAGAATAGTTTTGAACACATCGAAACTAGTCTTGTTCTAGCACGAAGTAGAAAAAAAACCATTTATGCTTACAAATAAAATTCTACTTTTAATACTAATTATGTAATGTTTATCCACAGTCTGCCAATCATCATATTGAGATAATTTACGCAAATCAATAACATTTAAAATTTTAATTTTTAACATTTATATTGTCCTAGAAACTGTCCTTCAGTTGCTTAAATCTTGAAAAAAAGGTATTTTAGAAATCTTTTTCGCTACTATTCACTGAAACCTTATTGATGAAAAAAAATAGCTGGTTAATTAACCAAATTTTTGATCATGCGTATAATGAGTACTTAAACTTCGACTTCAAGAAACAGAAACATTATGTTTTAATTCAAGATCTACAATAACTAGACATTTTCTCAAAGCTATGTCAGCACAATAGTTAGAGAATCAGACTCATGTCCGGAAGACCTGGGGTTCGATCCTCAACTTCACGAAGACCCTCCGTCCTAGTACGTCCGATATACGTACTCGTATGATCTATGAAATCCAAAGTCCTCAGCAACCGACGTGTGTCGGCTGCTGAACAGTACTAGGGACGCAGGTGGGATCTGCAGAAAATTTCCTTTCATTTCAAAGCTATGACTAAATTGAAGAAATGGCCTCCCGAATGAGTAGTGCTGCCATCTGTATGCGACGTTCTGAGCTAAGACGTACTTTCACATTTACGGTGCTTTCTTGTCGAACGAAAAGTGCA